>NC_136013.1:23121346-23383846 GCF_048128805.1 Centroberyx gerrardi
ATATTGTCTCATTTACCTCAATAACGATAAATTAAACAATCATTTGTTAGATTTTTTACCTTGGTGTAGGTTGTAGGGTATACAGGTACTATGAAAATACAGTTTTAAAACGGTACTATGCCAGTATTTTGCAAAAAGATGTGTGGTAATTGATTATAGCATTGCAACAGAAATTTTCATTCCAACTTTGATTCACTGATGAAATGCTTTCATCACAAAAGCTTAAATAGACTAAATCCTACGCATGCAGCACTAGCTTTGCAACGCAATGATGCAGTGGTAGCGAATTCTCTCAATTGTATCGAATGAATTTTGAGTAACACTTTCAGCACGTGAGATCGAGTGTTTAGTTCATGTGGAGCGCGTATGACCCCATCCAAGCCATAGTTATGATTTATGAAAAATAATATCAATGCTAAGATCAACAGGTCCTATTATTTTCAATATTGTCTCAACTATCAAAAGCTTTGAACTTTTGAAACTATGTTAACCATTCACTCATTCACTCATTTTTTCATTTTCTTTTCTTCACTCATTCATTTTCTTCACTTGCTTATTCCTACTCAGGGTCACGGGAGGGTGGCGCCTATCCCAGCATGCATTTGGTGAAAGGCAGGGAGACACCCTGGACAGGTCACTAGTCCATCACGGGGCTAACACAGATAGACAGACACTCTGCCCGTGGACAGCTTAGAGTCTCCAATCCAGCTGACTGTGGGGGGGGAACCCAGGAGAACACGGGGAGAACATGCAAACTCCACACAGAAAGGAATGGGAATCAAACCCATAACACATGCTGTCTTTGTTAGCCCTGCTATTGCCAAAAAGTGCACGAGCCACACTGAACTTTGCAGTTGCCGCCTCGTGTGTGAAAGTTGTGATTCAGTTGGCAATACTGTATTTCTTTCTGCCAAACCATGTGTTTGTGCCTCACAGACTCTTACCCGAGTGGCTGAGTGTTAAGATGAGTTCAAATGTTCTTTCTTTGCCACTCACTCCGTTGTTCTCTCTCTCTCTCTCGCTCTCTCTCTCTCTCTCTCTCTCTCTCTCTCTCTCTCGCTGTGTGTGTGTGTGTGTGTCCACTGTGTCTGAGATGGGACAGCGGGGAAGCTGAAGCCGTTCCCTCCGGTCTCCTCTGGCTGTATTTAGATAAGGAAGTATTGATATCACCAAGGTGCAGGGAAGCACCATGTGTCACTTTTGGCCGCCCTCACTGCTGCAGACGCACACACAGGACTGAACTTTTTGTCTACCACAGCCACATACCCCAATTGATTCATGTCACAGGTCATTTATCACAACATATTTAGTGTCTATATATATATATTTAGTACCTTAAAATAACATGTTAAGCATACGCATAGCTGAGCATCTTGAAACCACTCTTATGACTTTTAATGGGTTTTTTTCTCGTCTAGAGCGTCAGGCTTGGATGAAAAGCACATTTTGGGATTTTAGGCTTTGAAACACAAACATGTTCCGTCTAATTATAACGCCAAAATATCTCTGTCACTGTGCAATTACTGACAAGTTCCTTTGGTGCTGTGAAATGTGACATTTTTATTTCAGCCTACCGCTCATATTTACTTTCTATTTACTATAATCGCATTATTAAATGATTTAATCACTATCTGGTACTGATACTGCCTGGTCTGCTCACCATCCAGCATCTTAAACCATCCTGTCTGGGTTATGAAAATTAATTTACCAACTACTCTATTCTTATAGATTTTTTTTTGTCCTCAACCCTTACAGAACCTCCCAGCACCTCCCAAGAGATTAAAGCAATTCATAGTATTCTGTTACATCACCACACGGCCATCTTGGTAGGAATATAACAGGTGATTGTAATAAATTAACAGGTGATTATAATCAAACGACAGCCACAGCCACATGAGCTGTCTATATTGTAAGGCACCATATTGGTAGGAAATGCATGTGACATCATGGGAATACTATGGCTACATTTCATTCCAGAGGGCTAATCCCTACGCCCTACACCCTGTGAAGTCACTTCCCTTCGTAGTGAAAACTCTGAAGGGCCGCAGGGAGTAGGGTTTCCAAGTAACGGTCGTTTGGAATGCCCTTCGACGTCATTTTTCGGAGCCGTCGCATATGTGTCAACAAGGCAGACGCTCATCAGTGTTGTGAGACTGAGATAAACTGCTTTCACCGGCCACTTATCGGTTTCGCAGTAAGTTATAAACCTACTGCATAACTCCCATAAGGTAACAAATTATTGTAATGATTACACTTGTACGTGAACTGTTTGCTGCCGGTCGCCGCCATTGTTGTCATCGTTTTCTTGATTAGGATTGTGACGTCGCAAAGAATTGTGGGAGCAAAGTGACCATCGCCTGCTCACTTCGAAAACGACTGTTACATAGGGCCCTTTGAAGGGGCAAGTTTTACACACTTTGGATTGGAATGCCCTTCAATATGGCGGCGGTGGGCGTGGCCCTCATTATGTTCACTTTAAAGTGAAGAGCCCTACATTTTGAAATACAGCCTATGAATATTCCACTTAGTTTTAACATGGGGGTTATTTGGCACTTGACCGTCATGAAAACCAGAATATAATCTAATCACCAAGATCAGATGCAGCTGGACGAGTTTGTAGCGTTCTGATTTTTACTTCCCATTCATTTGAATGAAGCTGTGTTAAAGCCGTGTTTTCAGGCTATTTTCGTGGCCTCATTCAAATGAATGGGAAGTTAAAAATCAGTGTCTCTTTTGACTGAGACACTGCCATTTTCATTTGTTTACACAGGAAATGACTTCTTCATTGGTAGTTGCTGGTTTAGCAGTCATTTTCATTTCATTTAACCCTGTCCCTAGCTGAAACGCGCGATACTGCAGTAGACGTTAGTGTTGGACTACACATTTTGCTACGCAAGAACACGAGAAACGGCCCTTGCATTGCCCTTTGCGTTGTGGCATGCATTGCTTTCTTTCTCTCTCTATAGCCTGATTTTACTGACAAGTTGACAAAGGACACATTCCAGCAGAAGAGTGGGAGAGTAGTTGTAGGAGTGGTAGCTGCTGATATATGGAAGCGAATAGTTTAAGTTTATTTATTTATATAGCACCATTCATACATAGAATGTAACTCAAAGTGCTTTACATAAAATGCATTAATTAAAACAATAAATGAATTGAAAACAGTGAATGGGTTAAAACCATTACATTGCATTAAAATAACATTCAAATAAAAAATAAATAAAAAACATCCAGCATATAACCCTTTATGCCAATGACAACAGCAACTCTAAAATGACCAACAAATGACAAGCAAGCAATAAAACAGCAGAATAAACTGTAAAGCGTAAAAGGCAATGTTAATTAAAAGCTAAGTTCAGCTAAGTTAGTTACCTTTATTCAAATGATAATGCAATTTGGAAAATGAAAATGTAATGCCACAACGGCATTTTATTTTATCACACCTGTGCATCATTTGGGCCTTAATGAAATTTAAAATTAAATTATCCAGTTTTCATTTATTGAAAATGGACATGCAAATTCCTTTTCACGTCATTTTCAAAGACTTGCTCTGTATGGTTAATATTTAAATTCATTAATTTTCATGTACTACTATACACATTCTCTGACACACTGAAAATGGACACGAAAAAAGTAATTTTTACTTTTCTTTTAAAGACTCTCCCCACTTTATGGTTCTCCATTTTGAAGGTCACGTGGATGATTGCCCATACTTTTATTTGCTTCGGTTTTTCTAAAAGCTGTGGTGTGGTGCGCTCACCTCTTTATTTTATTTTCAGTGTCCTTGTGGGAGATAAAGGAGCTCTACAGTTAAAAAGACTTTTCGTATCAGAGTGGGTACAAGTCAGTCGGCGTTAGTGTGAGAGAGACGGAGAGAGAGAGCTGTGCTCTGGTTATTTAAACTGACCTGTGACCTTTGACCTTTGGGTCACGATTGTGCTCTTTTTACTATTAGACAACCATCCTGTTAACTCATAGGGCGCCGTGCAACCTGTTTGTGATAGTCTGGGTTTGGTTTCATGGATGTTTCCCTGACCCTGACTCCCTGAATCTCTTGCTGTTCTTCCTATGATATTGATAAAATGGACGGTAACGCGTTATTTTCTGGGTCCACAATTTCCTAATAATTTCCTAGAAAGGAACTGTTAAAGTTTCCTGGAAAGAACCATGAGATGATGTAGTAGTTATATAGAAAATGTAAGCAGTCTGGTGGAGTTGATAAGAGTTTTAAAAGAGTTTCCTGGAAAGAACTGCAAAACTATATTCTATTTATTGGAAAAATAATAGGCAGAGGTCAATTTGGTAAACCAAGTCATTATTCATATAATTAAGTAATATAGTTATTTGTTGAATTCCTTCCTCTAATTTTCTATACAACTACTACATAATTTTATGATTTTGTCTTGGAAACTCCAGAAGAAATGATCAGGTACTGACCAACTACCAACTACCATTGAACTTCTTCTCTATTTTCCCTGTATTTAGTACATAATTTCATGGTTCTTAGCAGTTCTTTTCTAGGAAATTATTAGGAAATTGCGGAACCAGAAAACAAAGCGCTACCGAATGGACGTTAGCCTTTAAAACAAATACAATGCACTTGTTTAACATTTTATTAGAAAGAAAACATTCACCAACTCACGTCAGCTTGCTTGGTTGTGGAGGGTGGCTGTAGAGCATAAGACATAAGATTGCATAAATCCCCTGATACACACACACACACACACACAAACACACACACACACATACACACACACACATACACAGACACTCATGCATGTCCACCCCCTCAACCCCAGAGAGAAGGCAGCCTTGCCCAGTACTTCCTGTGTCCATATGGGACTCTCGTGACTCATCACCTTAATCAGTATTGCCAAACACAGGGGGGTTGGCGGGGATTACTACTTCATCCAGCCTACCTAACCCCGGCCCCCGCCAAGAGATTCCAAATGTCCCCCTCACACATGCACACACACACATTGTAGTACAGCCTGACCCATATGTGTGAAGGTATTTCACTGCCAAATTGATTTGAGCATGAAAAATGCATTTGAATTTGCAAAGGACTATTTTTGAATAGCTTGCGTAAAGCGTAAAATGATTAAGCAAGAAAAATAGATCTATGTTTTTAGTCACTCTGAATAAGATTGTCATCTAAATGTGTTAAATGTAAAATATTCTTTTCAATTACACTTGTAGACTTTCATGTGAGCAAAGACCTGCAAATGTGTGATCAGTTGTCACTAAAAATGGAGGCTAGAATTCTGATTGGTTGGACCTGTTTCTTCTAACCAGTCAGATTTGGGTTTCATTGACCAGCATGCTCTGTACTGATTAGACTGATGTATGGCTAGAACAAGTATGGCAACTATGGAATAGTGCAGGGCAGTTAGAGTCTTTTTGGTGATTCGTTCATTTCAAGTCAACGCGTCTATGAATTTCACTTTCGAGTTTTTTTTTCATAAATTGATCTTTTTGGTCTTTATAATCTCCTGTGTGCCTCACCAATTAACTGTTATTAAGTGCTGTACACCTTTTAGGCAAATAGAGGGCAGGGCATGCTAATAATTTTTGCTAGTATTGTGTAGGAGTCAACAAATGGCTTATTCTTAATTTTATTTATTTTAGTAATTTATCACATTTTTATCACATCAAGCTAAACAACCGCTCAATACAAGAACATAGATTGCGTTTACATGCACATTAATATTCTGTTAATATTCTGAATATTCAAGTATTCTGAATATGAAGTGATCATGTAAACATCATATTCCATTAATATTTAGCTATGTACCACATTCAGAATATTAATGTGCATGTACACACAGGCATAGAACAGTTTGACACACTGTGAACTCGAACACCTGAATGAACGACTATATATCATTAACAACATAAAGTGGCTGACTGATAATATCAGTTAACATTATGAAGAGGGGAACCACTGTTTGAGCAGGTAGTACCTTTAACATTATGGATGTAGCTGGTAGTCCAGTTGCTGTAGCCTTTGATTTGGACCTTCTTGGGTAATTTGGCCTTCAGCTCTGTTTTTTAGCATATATTTGATTTTTTTTGTCCAAATGCCAGTTGAGTCTGCCACTGTTGCATTCTTTTGCATAGTGTTTTCCACCCCATGTATGACGTAAATCAACTATAGCCGCTGTGTGGAAAAAGGCAAACTGTGCTGTTAGCCATGCTAGAGTAACATTAAAAGAGAGGTTCCTCAGGTTCGTAAGGTATACATATATAATACATACTGCATATGAATTTCCAGGGGGAGACTTATTCAAATTTAACTAGGACTGGGAGGGAGATCAATTCTTGTTGCATCAAGGACCAGCCACTGGAGGGATGAGCAAAGACAGTGAATGAATTGCACCAACTGTTTTTCTACAATCATGGGGTGACGTTCTCAAACAAAAAAAGAAATGGCAAGAAATACTGAAAAATACTGATCATAAAAATAATTTAAAAAAAAAAATTGTTGGGTATGTCTATAAAGGCCTTATAGCTGAAACGTGTTAAATGTGACAAAGTGCTGGCTGTTCCTCCCATTTTGCAAGTTTTCAGGCTTTTTGCATCTCACTTATAGCCATCATTTAAATTCTTTTTCCCGTTACCATTTCCCCTAAAAATGATAATTAACCGGGGAGATGTGCTAATAAGGTGAATGCGAATTGCCATCAATCCCTCTCGCATTGCTCCCCTGTGACTGACAGCCAGTACTACAGTACGCTGTGACTGCTGTGGGTTTGTGTTCTATAGTTGTTTTTTTATTGAGGTGTGAATTCAGTTTGATTTTGTCCTATATCTGTGTGGGAAGTTATTATCTCTGAAAAGACCTTAATTTAGCTCCGCTTCCTACAAAGAGGGCTGCATGAACGAATCAAGTCCCCCCCCCCTCCCTCGCTGAGTGGCTTGAGAAGAAGTAGTACTGATGAGCGATGCCGGTAAGCTTTGGAGCGAAGGGAGTGCCTCTTTATTCTTCAGGACGATTTCCGTTTTAGTGTTTACGCGCTTATTTTTTGAACATGTGCGCGCTCTCTAAGGTCCGCGTTGGATATTCTGTTCGTGTGCAAGCACTTATACGGGCGTGCGCTTGTGTTGCTGTTTTCAGCACTATTTGCGGTGACATATGCAGTCCCGCTGTGCGTGGATCTGGAGAGCCTCGCCTTGGTTTTTGGCTCTGTAGGCTGTCAGTTCCCCTCTGCAGTGAAAGTGCTGAAAAGCCAGCTTGTGCAATATGCTGCTTTACCAAACAGAATATGTTTCCAGGCCTCATAGGCATTTTGTTGGTGCTGAGACATGGCAAAAGAAAACAAATCATGCCAATTGAGAGAGGCTCAAAGAGACAGCGTTGCATGAACATGGCTGTAGAAAGGGGACGTGGGGCCTCGTCGAGGGAGGGTGGCATAAGTTAAAGGGATGTGGAGATTTTGGAAGCGGGATCAATTACTATAATATTCAATATTCAATGTACAACCTGCTACTGGTTACAATAAAGCTAGGGTCTCCCCACCTCTAACTGTACATGGAGACCAACATGACCACATTTCTGAGGTAAAATATCTGAGCAAATTCAAGGTTTGTTAAACATTATTTGTTATGTATATCTATTTTCTGTTTTATCGTTTTCTTCATTTCATTTTGTATTTTGGAAAATATCTTGAAATTATGTTTTACTGTAGCAAGCTAATTAGCTAAGCATTAGCTTAGCTGCAGCTATTCGGATGGGGGTGTGGTTAGGCTAGCAAGCTAAAATTACTTGTTTAACCTATCAGAGCTTAAAAGTAAGCTGACAGAAATGGGTCATATCATTTAGGAAAGCCTGACACAGCTGCAATAATTTTCCTTCTTCCATTCAAAGACGAACTCAGAACAAAAATGTAATGACCGGGAACCAGATTTTTGTCTTAATGTGACCATCATGCTCATTTGCATTTTATTAAACCTTTTCAACTTTTTACGTCACATAGTGGGCCCGGTTTGTGTCGCCACCTGTCCTGTCATCCTCCTTTCACACAATTATTTGCTCCTCATAGACAATGAATGAAGGTGAACTGTAACCAAATCTCCACATGTCATCAAGGGATTGCATGCTAATGAAGCGGAATAAAAGTCTGTGTCAATGTCTGTGACAATAATTTAGCCAGACTTTAATAGCCTTTCCACTTTGTGATTTCCAAGAGAATAAATAGACAGCTAAATAATAAAACCCCAACGATAATAACATGGTCAGACCTTTTTATAATAAGGCTAATACAACATAACAATAACTTGGTTATTCGGCTCAGTTTGGTACCTTGCCATGTTTAAAGGAAGAGAATGATCCATCCATTGTTGCCAGACCCTCACATTAAGACAGTTGGGCAGGGATGTCAAAATAGTTAGTAAGGAGAGTTTGTGCTATAGTCCATTTTCTATCCTTAGTAAAAAATAATCTCTTTCTCTCTTGTTTCTTCCCTTTTATCCTATAGTGGTTTATGTTGCTTTCTCCAGCTGGGGTAGTGGCCTGTTGCCAGCAGCCAAATTGGCCACTTTGCCGTTCTGACACAGACACCAATGGGTTGTCATCCAACTGTGGGGCCGCAGGGGCCATTTTGTTTGTGCCATAACTCATTTCAGGGAACGTATGTCGATGGAAATCTCACTGCAGGTCCCCCCTCTGGGACTGAGGCCCACGCGCATACATTAGCATATTTATTAACTCCACAGCTGATATTAGCATAAGCAATGAGTGCTTGGTATGATAGGGTTTGAACCAGAGGCTACAGGACAGGCTGTGGTGACACAACCGGAATTGCAAAGATAGTAAAGAGTTTGGACCCCCAGTGCTAGCCTTCATCTTTGAAAATAACTTATTCATAAATTAATGCCAAAACCAACAAAACCTGCTCAAAAATAGTTTTCACATTGAGAAATTGCTCTGAAGCAATTGTTGCTGCAGTTACCTTAAAATGACAGGCCCATCTGAGAAGTTACACACTTCCTTAACCCAAATAAGCACTCTTTGCATGTCAAGTCCCGTCAGATGCCTGTTGTACCTCATGCAGGTTCCTAGGTGGTCGTGTAGTGGGAAGACACTGGTGGCCCCAGACGGTCTCATTCCATTTAGCGTATTTGCATAATGAATGCCTCAGCTGTTGCCACACAGGATTCCCGCGCTGCTTACATAATTCATCATCTGATGGCATCTTCTAGAGGGGTCGTGTTCACCCCCCCACCTGACGGGCCAACATCATGTTCATATTAGCCTCTTTTTATGTTTCACAAGGCAGTAACAGGATGGGAATTCCCCCCTTGGTAGAGTTTGAAGGATGGATATGGAGAAAGATACACATGACCTTTCCCCCCAACCAAGCTAAGCTAAGCCAGCTACATATTATAATTGATGGAAACGTATCAGTGAATGAATTGAGCCAATGCAGTACAATGTTTTGGTCCCATAATGTGAGATGGTTGGCATAATCTGTGTGGGATGCTCAGCATCTTGGCAGCATCTTCAATTGTTGAAAGATGGGCAACAGCCAGAGGGTGAGCTAATATAATAATAATCATGCATTACCAATTATTTACCAAAACAATTATTTATTTAGCCTATTTACAAATAGGCTAGTGTAGGGGTTCCCAAATTTGTCTCATATGGAGGACCCCTAAATAGATAGATTAGACCATGGACCCATCTGATAAAAGTTTGTCTCAGGAAGCCACATCCAAGAAGATTTTTATTGTTGGATATGGTTTTGTACAGAATTTCCTACTGTCTACACTGCAGGTGGGGAAATCATAGTGAATAAAGACCAACATAGTCATCCTTATACTTTCTGTCATTGTACTAACTTCTAGGGAGTTAGATTATACAATTCCTCATTTTGGGGAGCCCCTGGAAGCCTCTCAAGAAGCCCTGCTGGTCCCTGGATCCCAGTTTGGGAAACACTGGGCTAGTGACATGTTGAACGCCATATGTTAACACTGCAATCTAGGATATTTTGTGTTTGTCAGCCTTTGCTTCATATTTTTGTAACACTTTTCGTGTAGCCTGTTTTGAAAACCCTTTCCAGAACGTCAAATAGCTCTCAATGCTAAACCAAATGTGGTTACAGTGTTATGCGGAATGCGGCGCACCCAGGCCCGGCAATTGTTTCTGGACGGTTGTTGGTATGTCCGGGATATGATGAGGCCCATGTGGTGAGAAGGAATTGAAAAGCAGAGGGGAGAGTGCCTCCCGGGTCTGTCCTCCTCTCCATGCAAAAGAGATTAAGACATTACCATAAAGACTCACAACGCTACACACAGCCCAACACAACAGCCCTCTTCCTCACCTCCCTGCGGCAGACTAGTCGTGTCTCCCCATCTCAACCGTGCCCACATCTTTTCCCATATCACCGGCCTGTTCGTATGTTCCGTATTGCATTGCGTTACGGCCGTCATGCAGCACGAGTACGAGTTGAGCAAGGACCGCAAAATTTTCAAAATCTAGAATTGCATTTCCCCCCGGCTCAAAACTATTCCACCTCAACCCTCGTGGACTCCTAATTTCTGATGTGACTAGCCAGGCTTCAGGTTAAGTATGCTAACGGCTAGACATCATTACCGGTCTGAGGAGCTGACAGCTCATCTCTGATCATGATGTATGTTGTGGCCTGGCTTGCATCGCTCCCTTCTCCTTCTCCCATCCCTCTTTGTCATCGGCTCATCTGATGGGCCTGAACGCCTTACTGTGAATACATGATCAAGGTGAGGCCCCAAATAGCACTCAAACTTCTTAGAGTGGGGCAAACAGTTAGTGAAAGGGCTTGCATGGCAAAGTGTAGCTGCCCATAATCATGAATGTCATCTAAACTTTCTTGGTTTTTTATTTAAGTAAAATGTCTGTAATTGTTCTGGAATCTGGAATGGCGAAGGGTTTCTTTGAGCTGTGAACCCCTATCAGATTCAAGCGAAATGGGAGTGAGGAATTATCAGGCAAGATAAGGCTGGCGTGATCTTTTCTAGCCTCCAGGAGGGGGATATACTGTCCTCGCCCAATTGGAAATGAGGTCTTATGTGACTAAAGGAGAACACTCTCTCTCCTCAAGCCTGTACTAATCTGTTACTCTGGCTACTCCTTTGCATCTTAGTCTTGTCACAACATCAATATTTTGACTTTGGTCTTGAGCTAAATTGTTGAGAATGTACATTAGTTGACCAGCTACCATACGTTCTATGTAGCTGTAACAGGCAAATCATGCTCTTAGACGTAAATTATCAAGACTAATAATCATGACTACACATGATCACAATATCAAACAAAAATCATTTCAGCCATAAGCATGTAGCCCTGATCTGAACCCATGTCTCATACGTGGACAGGTAAACATCCATCCATCAGCAAAAGTAGAGCTTCACTAGGATTACTAGGCTTTAGAGAGGCTTCTACTCCACTACATAGAGCACCATGCCAAAATGATTGTTCAGCCATTTTGAGACCCACAAAAGGCAGCAGGGGGGCTCGTCATGAGAGATGACTAAGAGTAGAGTCATCGTAGAGGGAGGAATCTGTTTTTATTCAGGAGTCCACTAAAAGCACAGCATGATGCTTCATCCAATCTGGTAGTTTAGCCAAGATAATCATATCATCAACTGTTTTGTTCTCAGTCAGATACCCACATACACAGACTTTTGCCTTTCAGCTTGAAAACAAGTTTATTGTTCGCATCTGCTTCGCATGCCCTGCAATTTTCATCCGGATGTTTCTGCACTACAGTATAGGCCCACAACCTACTATTACCCCTTGGAGACGGATTTTGTGTCCTTGTCCGTGCGTGTGTGTGTGTGTGTGTGTGTGTGTGTGTGTGTGTGTGTGTGTGTGTGCGCACACATGCACAGGCATTTGCAGTGTTAGGATACACACACACACACACACACACACTCAGAGTGTTACCCAGATCATGTGGTTTCAGAGTTAGTATTACGACTTGGTTCTCCCTTCAACCCTCCGTTAGATACACCAAGAGAGAATGAGGGAAGGAAGTGAACAAGGAAGCAAGTAAGGATGATAACCGTTTTAATTACACCTTAACAGGAGCGTTGGAGCCATTAGTGTCATTGAGAGCGGCGAGCATCCCAACCACAGTGTGTTGTACTGTTGTCTGCTTTTCAAGAGCAGAGCTAGCCATTAGTCCTGTCAGCCCTGCTAAAATGACTTCTAGCTTGTTGCAAGGCAACAACAACCGAGCGCTGGAACACAACAGCTTCCTAATGATTTGGCATCCACTGGCATTGTGTGTGTGCGTGCCTATTTTTGTGTGCGTTTGGTAGGCTTTGTGTTTGTATGTATATAAGCGACAAAGAGATGTCAGGTGCATATGTAATGTGGCTCTGTGCTTTTGAGAACATATTTTCTGTGTTTGTTATGTTTGTATTATGTATTGGCCTCAGTGTGCATGTCTATTTTTTCTGCTAATGGCAAACATGTTCAATCCCGAGGCAAGCGATGAAAACATAATTTTCTGGGCCCTTCCTTCCATGCCCACAGCATTTGGATTTATTACCTTTGGTAATCGGTTTTCCCAGGGAGTGCCGGGCCTGATAGATGTGCTATCACAAGCCATGCTAAAGAGCTACTTAAACGCCCAGGACACTCCTCTTCCAAACTCCACAAACTCGACCTCTCCAAATAACAGGCCATCCAACCTCTTTATCTCAGTTCTCTCTTTTTCTTTTTCCTTTGTTGCAGGGAATTTAAAACCAGGGATTTTGAGAAGTAACTTTGGCCAGTTGAGCAGTATAGCTGGCCTATGTAATCTTCCAACTTGTCAAGTGACTGAGCCTCTAATCTTGTCTTTGCTCTTGTCTGATTGCACACTGCCTTGCTTTGTCATCATGCCATTTTGTGAATATAGCAATAATGCCTGAGAGGGTTCTTGACCATGATCATGGATATAACAGTAATGCAATAGGTAGGAGAGGCAGCCTTATGAATATATATGTGTATATATATATATATATAGGGTTAGACCCATGCAACTGTTTATCGATATATCGGGCTGATATTGGCCTATCATTAAAAATCATATCATATTTGTTGTAGAATTGATCAATACTACACTGGTTGTCTATGGGAAGCCCTTAACCTGAATTGATTCTAAGGAAACATTTTGATCAGATTCCATATATCATCATCATCATCATCATCATCATCATCATCATCATCATCATCATCACCATCATTGGTTTCAATGGACAGTTTTAGTGTCCCATGCTCTAAATACTGTTTCAGAGGCTTTTCCACCCTGACAAGAATAACGTTCTGGGGGAAACACTGAATCCTTTTCAATTTTTTGGCATGAAAGTGGTCAATTTTAAGGACACTGAATATTGGCACAAAATATCACCTACCCGCAGCTTCAGTCCAAAAAATGCCAGTATGCTGGCCTTTAGAAACCCACATTGGTTGAACCCTATGTATGCTACTTCAGAGAGGAAGACGAGACAAGAAAGATGGCTTACTGGCTTCCTGGTTACCACAAGAGCTGGCATAGCAACCAATATAGTGTAGCAAGCAATGCATTATGGGAATTAAGAGCATCACTGGAACATGTCTTTGACCTTTCAGAATGCTTGGCTGAAACTATCGGTTGTTTTTGGCCCACTTTCTCTTTCCATAAAATACACTGAACAGGTGAATCCAGGTACAAGCTATGATCCATCACGGATTTCACCAATAAAATCCTCTTCCAAGACTCTTCCATCAGAAGATGGAAACAGAGAAAGAGAGGCAGACAATCAGAGCTAGTCACCACAATCAGTGCTTAGGGCATCCATATGTATATCACATCTGGACAGAGTAGACATGGGGATGATTAAGTTTCTTTTTTTGCTGCATTTTAAAAGCAATTTGACAGGTGTTTTGCCGTTTCTGGTTTGTGTAATCCGTGTTAGATTTTCTGTAGTTCTCTCACCTCAGTCTTCTAGCTTTTGCGAACTCCCTCATCCCTCTGCTATTTCCATCCTTCTTTCTCCTCTTTACTTGGTCTTAATTTGCCCTCTTTACTTCTTCTCTAATACACTGATGTTCAGTCATGTGCCATCATGACCCAAGAGTCTGAAGAGGTGATTTTCAAAGCCAAGCCCAAGTCGATACTTGTCTCCTTGCGGAGAATGTTCTTTCTAATTGGTCTTCGAGAGAACAAACTTCTCAAGAATGCGAGAACTGACGTCATGAAGAACGCGAGACAAATTTACAGTTTGAGATGGGCTGATGAACGGAGAACATCTTTACAGTTTTAGATGGACTGAAGAACAGAGAATGTCTTTACAGTTTCAAATGGACTGTGCGCTTGAGGTTCCTCCATCACTTCAGATAGACAGCTTTTCAGTTTCAACTGGCTCTGTACTATACACTATAGACTACTATACTGTTGACTGTACTACTACAGCACTGTTTGGACGTGGTGTCATTCTCACAATGAATCTAGGGGCTTCCCATTCATTCTCATTGGCCAAGTCACCGTCACCAATGCCTCTTCTGTTGGCAGTAAACTTCTAGGCTCTTAATGCCTCCTACGTTCTTTTGTTTTTGAGTTGTACTAGATACTACATCAAATGTGTCATGGAGGACACAAGAACGTACAAAAAAAGCGTATTCAGAAAAGACCTCCTTTTCATTCCAACCAACCACAACAGCAGCTGATTTCACTGATTAGTTTTCCCCTCTCTGAAGTTGTGCTAATCAGTGAAAATCAGCTGCTGTAATGTTTTGTTGGAATGAAATCCTGCATACTCTTGGCACATGATTGAAAACCACTGCGTAACAGTGGCCTAATCCAAACTCACATGCTTTGATGTGGTTTCCATTGTTTTAGTGCAGTTTTCCTGCTGAAAGGCATGTGAGGTGCAGACATACATTCATTTTTGCACACTAGATATGCTGTAATCGTTCAGATAGTCTTTTCTCTCACACTCGTATCCCTGTCACCGTCACACATTGCACATACACTCACTGGCCACTTCATTAGGTACATCTGTTCAACTGCTTGTTAACACAAATATCTAATCAGCCAATCACGTGGCAGCAACTCAATGCATTTAGGCATGTAGACATGGTCAAGACGATCTGCTGAAGTTCAAACCAAGCATCAGAATGGGGAAGAAAGGTGATTTAAGTGACTTTGAACGTGGCATGGTTGTTGGTGCCAGACGGGCTGGTTTGAGTAATTCAGAAACTGCTAATCTACTGGGATTTTCACGCACAACCATCTCTAGGGTTTACAGAGAATGGTCCGAAAAAGAGAAAATATCCAGTGAGCGGCAGTTCTCTGGGCGAAAATGCCTTGTTGATGGCAGAGGTCAGAGGAGAACGGCCAGACTGGTTCGAGCTGATAGAAAGGCAACAGTAACTCAGATAACCTCTTTACAACTGTGGCGAGCAGAAAAGCATCTCAGAATGCAACACGTCGAACCTTGAGGCAGATGTCACCGGTTGACAGTATCCCAGTATTAGTAATGTGTACCTAATGAAGTGGCCGGTGAGTGTATATTGACATTTATAATTCTCCACCTTTTCATAGTACACAAATCTCACAGTGTTTCTGTCCCCGTAAATTCCATTGCAAATTCTGCACACCCTGTTAATATCAATCCTGTTAATATCAATCCAGACTTTGTTTGGATTAGTTAGTAAAACCCTAACAACCACCTAGTACACCCTAGCAACCACGTTGAAAACACCCCAGCAACCATACTAATCATACTACCACCACAACTACTGCTACTACTACAACTGTTACTTCTACTACTGCTACAACTAGCCTCCTACTGCTGCTAATACTACTGCTCCTATTACTGCTACTACTGCCACTACTATTACTGCAAGTACAACTTCTTCAACCAGTACTGCAACTACTGCTACTGCAACTACTATTTGTACTACTACTGCTAGTACTTAGACTACTATTAGTACTACTACTGCTGCTGCTAATACTACAACTACTAATTCCTCTACTACTACTCCTTCTGCCACTAGTACTCCTGTTACTGCTACTACTACTTCTACTTCTACTGTTACTACTACTACCACTGCAACTACTACTGCTACTAAAACTGATACAGCTACAACTACTGCTGCTACTACAGCTGCTGCTGCTACTACAACTACTACTACTGCTACTACTATTATTACTACTGCTGGTGCAAATATTACTATTATTATTATTACTATTGTTACTAGTACTACTACTTTTACTACTGATGATCCTAGTAGTACTTTTTAAAGTATTATTACCTATTCTTCAATGTATTAATAACTAAATAACTTTTGTCTAAGAAATTAATTGCTTAAGCGGCAAGTGATTTTTTCCTCTTCTCGTTCTTCTAATGAATTTAATTTTCTACCTTTTCAAACTGAAGCAAGCATGCAAATTTTCTTCAGAAAATATAACCTTTTCTAGTTTAAAGATTATTATAGACAAATTTCAAAAACTCCTAGTTAATCCCAGTTAAACTCTCCCTGAAATCTGTTATAACCCCATTGTTACAAAATACATGGGCATCAATAAAAAAATAAGTAGTCTTTCCATTACATTTTTCAACAGCAACACTGAACGCAACACCTCTGCCTGTTCTGCATCATTGTTGTCATGCTTTCAGTCCGAATTGTGTCCTGATGAAGCATTTTGAGTCTAATACAAGATCCTATAAACTGTTATTGTAATGCTTTTGGCATTGGGTGTGGATTATTAGCTGGCACCAACGTTACGCACAGTCATGTTGTCTACATGGGCTGTGACAGCCTTGCAGTATGGAGCATAGCTGCATGACTATGCTTTAGCTGCAGGGGAACATAAAGGACACATTTACACCTGCTCATACATAACACTAGTTATTAATTTTCATTACACTCTGCATGGGGAGCACATTACATGTGACATGCACCTCTATGTAAACATGTTTTCCCCTGCACTGTAATAATGACATAGCTGTTGGGAGCATATTGAATGTGACCCTGGTAAAAAAGTATTTCAGTGCGGGGTGGGGGGTGGGGATGTTCACATGACACTCATTAGAATGAATACCACTACTGGTGTTGCAGCAGGCAACATATTCTCATTGATACCCTTTTTGAACAGCACACTCAAATTTGTGGAGTATATTACATATAAGTATGTATATTTAAAAACGAACTGGGCGGTGTGAGAGGCTCTGATTGCATGTATGTAGTGGTCGCAGGAACAAAGTATTAAACAGGCAAATCATGTATTTTTCACTTCTTTAGTATTACTTTTCATAACATCTCCCTCTCATCTCTAGTAAGCGATAATTAGGTAGCATTAAGAAAAAATAAACAGAAAAAAATAAAAATAAAATGACTTAAAATGACATAACTTACCATTGACCCCAACGGTGATGCAACCGTTCTCCAAGCATCCTTTTTGAGACGTTTATTCCTGTAGTCTTTCAAATAAAAGTTGTAGAGAACTGGGATGCTTTGAATCAACTTCTTATCCATTTTCCACTAGCCAGGTGGAACTATTGTTCATGAAATGAAATCACACTGGTAGGAAACAAGGAAGTGTTGAAATCTGACTGTTGGTGCCTGATGACCGAGAAACTTGTTGATTGCGTTGCTTGTGGTGTGGAAGCACAGCTTGTGGAAGTACTAGTACTGCTGCTTCATTGGAAGCTGCTTCAGATATGATCTAATCAGCTAATTCAGCTAATTACCAAATGTCAAGTAAATATGATGCTGCAGTCGTGGTGGCCAAGGTAGAAGCCGTATTGTTGGGTTAAAGCTGGGGTAGGCTATCAGTAATTCAAACGGTGTGAGAGAAGATCAGGCCTCTGTGATTGCCCCTGCCTCTCTTTTCAGGCTCTGCAAAATCTCACCGTTCTTGGTAGCCCTCAACCAATCAGGCGAGCTCTCTGCGAGGAGGCGTACCTACTGCCTGTCAATCACGCACTGAGCAAAATAGCTCAGTCTAGTTCTGACCACCCTACAAACTGCAGAGAGAAAACAAATATATCCACAGAAGAGATGACGTGCCATAATCCAAACTGAATACTGGGACTGGAATAACTTGTTGTGTAAGCAAGCAAGTTATTTTCCCCACTGCACAAGACTGTTCATCAGGAAGGAGTTGCATTCAGGTCAATCAGGGAGGGAGCAGAAAGGGAGGGCGTGGATTTTTTTGTTGTATACTTTAAAATTTTTGCTTATTTCTCCAAAGTTGCCTATACAGCAGCTTTAACAGGTTACTATAGCCACAAAACAGGGTTAGCCTCAGGGTTGCGGGGGTCGGCTACAAAACACACAAGTCCCTTCTAATGACTTCAGATCCCGTGGGATGCCTCCTTAACCTTCAAACCCATGCGCTAATTTGTGTGCGCGAGTCCACGGGGATGAGTGGGGGCTAATGAGGGACTACCCCTGCTGAAAGGGCAAGCTGGGTGTTAAATGCTGTGATGGAGATGAGTGGGTGGGCGAACTACATCAAGGCAACAATAGACCCAGCGGAAGCTGCAGCACAGAGGAACACATCTGGGTCATTTAGAGATCCCTTGCTTTCCATTAGATGTAGTGAGAAATAGGTGGATGGGTTTCGTACTTTTTGTCACATCAGTTCCGTTATACACAGACAATTATTTAAATCAATTACGGGAAATTAGTGTGTGTGTGTACGCCCACATACTCACACACGATACCTGAACATTGTGGGTTTTTTTTCCTATTGTGGGTTTTTTTTCCTATTGTAGGTTAATATAATATTGTATTAAATGATTGTGTACACTTGTGGTTCCTATGTACAGCTTCATTTAGGTTACATTATCATTTTATTATGTAGTGCTTGATATATGAATTACTAAATAAGACATACTATAATCACCTGGCTTTAAATTTCTTTGACATAACTATTAGGGTTTAAGCAGACCATCTGAGACTCGACTCAGACTTATGACCAAAGACTTGAGACTTGACTTGGACTTGTGAGCATGAGGGAGACCTGTCCATGTTGTTGCAATTCCTACTGGTCGCTGAATTTGGGGACCATGGGGATTAACAAAAGTACATCTGTATGTGTATCTGTAGAGGTTAACAAAAGTCATAGTTTAATTTAATAACCCAGGATACTACTAGTGACAACTAGTATAGACAACTAGTGTAGTATTGATCAGTTCTACAATAAATATGCTATCAAACAAGCATCATATCCATCATATCAGAGGTGGACGCCACTGGCTGGCTGATGTCCACTGGCCAGATATTTTGGCAATCTGATATATCAATCTAACCCTAACTGACCTTTTCCTGCTTGCCTAATGCACGCGTGTGCTTGTTCTCTGCAGCTGATAACACGGGGTGGCGGTGCTCTTCAGGTGTTGTGTGCCACCCTCGGCAGTCTGCCAGTGTCTTGGCAGCGGGCCCCCCCCTCTCCCCCCCCCAATCACCTGGCACCAGGGGGCCCAAACAGACCCTGGCCACCAGCCCAGGCCTGTCTCTAACTGTCCCCATGCCTTTCCAATCCCCCACTGGCTTACCTACCTACCTGCCTGCCTGCCTGCCGAACGCCTGTTTGGCTGGCCCCGTGTTCAAGCCAACATCTTGACTGGCATAGAGGGCACTGGCCCAAATTCCCTGTGCCAACACTTCGTTAAACCATGAATAATATATTTTAATGCAGTCTCTGAATGTGGCGTATTGTGGTGAAGAATTGTGGCGGCTTCTACAGGGATTAGACGATCTTCTATTCTCCTGTTTCTTGACCCAGATCCTTGTTTTTTTTAAGCATATTGAATGGAGGAAAATTTAGTATTTTATGAACAAAATGGCTAGGAATATCATCGAGGAAGTGAACAAGACACTCCTCTACCTCCTAAAGTGCCCGTCAAAGTGCCCTTTTTTGTTTGTGTGAAAAATCAAAGGGGGTCAGATTCTTGTCTACACTCACCACTTTATTAGGTACACCTCTCCTTTTATGTAAACAGCTTTTAATGGTGTCAGACAACAAACAGGTACTTATTGGTCACGTAAGCACTCATGACACTGTAGGCTGCTTGGGATAAAACTGTTTGTACACATAAACACTCACAATACTGTAAGATGCTTGGGATAAAACGCTGCGTCTGCTGTTGTAGAATACTACTCACAAAAGCTAACGGACTAATATAGCTACGATGCTAACGTGGCACCCGGATGTTACGTAAAACACATCACTTCTTTTGCGACACTACTATTTCCCTCCAGTGTAGGCCTAGTATCCAGTACACCGCCGCGCAGAATCGGCTGTTCAGAGTCTAATTTTACGTCGATGATTTCGTTAGCGAAACGTGAATGTTTTACCACAAAAAAGTCATCAGATAGAGCTTTAAATAACTGTATAGTGTTGTCAGAGTTTACTGTCGTTCTATTGAAAATGATGAACATCCATTTTACCGTCTATTGCGTACCATCAAAATGCGAATGCAGCATTAGCCTTTGTGGACACTCGCGCTATATCTTTGACAAATGTCTGTGCACAACTAATCCCTTAGGAGTTTAAGATAAGATAAGTAGGAATTGGTGGACAATGCCAAGGAAGTCAAGTATGTGTCAAGTATTTTAGTTTAGTAGTTTAAGCCAGTGGTTCTCAACGTGGGGTCCGGGGACCACCAGGGGTCCTTGAGGGGGTTCCAGGGGGTCCCCAGCAAATTGAAGAATTGTTAATATTCAGCATTATTTAATTTACTAAATTACTAATTATTTAAGTTAACACGATTAGAGAATGTAGAAGAATGACTATTTTGATCATAGCTTCTCTGTTATCCTCTGCTTACAATACAGATAGTCATGGAATTCTGGACAAAATCATATCTAACAATAACAATATTCTCCGATTTAAAACGAGATAAAATCTCATCAAATGGGGGTCTATGGTTCTATTGTGGACTAAATTAGGGGTCCCTGACGTGAAAAAGGTTGAGAATCACTGGTTTAAGCAGACATGAAAACTCAGAATTCATTAGTATCTCTCTTTGTCACAATGCTCTTATCCAGTTCCAATGCCCCATCTATTTCTTTATTAATATCTGTTGCCTTAACCAGGTCTCCACCATTACTTTTCCTGTTAATGCCTCCCTTTCTACTCTACTGTCATTGTCAGAAACTGTTTTCATAGGCACATCCTGGTGGCTTGGTGTATTAAAGTGTAGGCTATACTAACTGTATACTTGCAACATCTAGTACATTATCTCCATCACATGTAGTCTCTTTCCCACTCTCCATTCAGTTCAGTTCAGTTCAGTTGACTGGGTGCTTTATTGCCATGACACAATGATTTCATACGTTGCCAAAGCAGTTGATCAATTTAATTACATTCATGACATACACCTCTCTTTCTCCCATCCTTCTTGGCTCCATCCATTGTATGCTATCTCAGTAAAGCCTTAAAATAGAGATTATCAGATTAATGATCTCACTCTCTTCCCACTCCCCTCTCTCTCCCTCCACTTTATCTTTCTCATCTTTTCCTTTTTTATCCATTTCCTGACCCATCTCCCCGTTTCTTTCCCTTTTTCTTTTTCATTCTCTCTCCCTCTATTTCCCTCCCTGTTTTGTCTCCTCACTGTCCCCCCCGCTTTCTCCCACTCTTTCTCTCTCCCTCTCTCTGTCTCCTCCAGCTGTCAGAGTTATTTGTCTCCTTCGAGGAGAGGCCTCGGGGCGCTGCCTCCTTAGCCCAGGTCCACAAGGCGGTGCTGCATGACGGAAGGATGGTGGCCGTCAAGGTCCAACACCCCAAAGTCCAGACGCAAAGCTCCAAGGACATAGTGGTAATGGAGGTGTGTGTGTGTGTGTGTCTAAACAGGTACAAATGGCTTCTCATGTAGAAACATCCCACTTGTGTCCTCAAGGTAGCCAGTACTAATTTGCCGTTAAATAAATGGGCTTGTGACTGGAAGTTTGCTGGTTTGAATCCCCAGACTGGCTGGGAAAATGTTGGTAGGGAAAGTGAATGAAACTGTCTGAATGAAAAATCGTATTCCTATCAACAGAAAAAATAGATGTTTGCAAAAAGCCTTCTTTGTCTTTGGACATCTTCAAATCTAAAAAAGATAGACTTTCCATGCTGCACTCCAGAGATAGTTTAATGTTAGGATTAATGGTGTTAAGGTATTCATGAAAAGAATTGAGCTCCGCTTCTTAACCAGACCAGAACAGGCACACATCATCAATGTAACGCCCCCATCAGAAAATACGGTCAAAGAACCTGTTTTTGCATGGATCCAGTAAGTCATGGATCATTTCCTTAGTGTAGCTATGCAGTCTGTCCTTGTAAATGTCACAGTGAATTTGAGGCTTGGTCTTTCGACATTTTCGCTCCACCTTCTGGCGCTCTGGCTTTTTCATTCGCACAGTATTTTTTTGTTTGTTATGGGGGCAATAATGTTGTCAATAATATTTTTTTGAACAACAGTTAAAATTGTTCACCCGGGTCATCACGAGATGATACTGAGCGCAATGTCAACTTGGAAAAGTGACTAATAAACATGTCAGCTGCCGCGGCAAGAACGCACAGAAGTGGTTAGAGATTGCAACAGAGTAGCAGTTACTGTGATGTCAAGGCCTTTAGAGATAAACAAGTCCAGTATATGGCCCTGACTGTGACACATCAAATTATGTTAGGGCGTCAAGACTCAGACGAAGGATATTGAGACAGTGAGATAGTAAATAACAGGGTTCTTTTAACTTGACAAAAAATGCAAAGTGAAGACAGAGAAAAAGCACTGATTATAGCCTGATGGGCTGAAACATCAAATGTGTCTTTGTCTTCCCTTCTTTTTTGCACTATGTCAAATTAAAATAACTTTTTTTTACTCTCTAATGGTATGGGGCATGAAAACAATGGCATAGAATAGAATATATAGAATATCGGCAACTGGCAGCTTAAATCCCAAAATGTCCCATATTCATATCACTCAAAATTTTAGTGTATATATAGATGTACCTGATGATGACGCTGGTTGTGATTGTGATTCTGAAGGTGTTGCTGAGGGCGGTCCATTGGCTTTTCCCTGACTTTGGCTTCATGTGGTTGGTGGAGGAGGCCAAGAAGAACATGCCGCTGGAGCTGGACTTCCTCAATGAGGGACGCAATGCTGAGAGGGTGGCCCGCATGCTGGCCCACTACCCCTTTCTTAAGGTAAGGAGATGCGCACACACACACACACATTCTAATTCTAATTCTTTAATTTTTCTGGTGGCCTTTTTCTTAATCTGTCCATTTATAGTTTCAGAACTTTCACTAGGTTTTTTTTTTTGTCCCTAAAGCTTTTTATTTTTTGACCTATCAGCACCAAATTTAGTACACATACAAAAGGGACCTTGATCACCAATGCTCAATTGGATAAAAAAAATGGGTGTGGCCATAACTCCTCAACGATCCAAAGATCATAAAAGTTGCTACAAATGTTGAGCAGGGTTAATGAAGCATCTGTGAAGTAGCATTTTAAAAGCCACCCATATGGGGTGCCAAAAATGTGTATATATATATATATATATATATATATATTTTTTTTTTTTTTTTACATCCAACCCTAATAGTAGTATTCGTTTGAATAAAAATGGAAACACTTTGTAACATTTGTATTCATGTGCTCAAATTTGTGTGCTTTGAACAGCCAAAGGCCTCATGTGATGTGTGTGACTTCTCAGGACTACGCCACAAATTAATTGAGCTACTGCATTTTAATGTTTGTGAGTCTGTACATTGATAGGAATAATTGTTATATATGCATTAGTAAAGGTGACAAACTTGATGCACGTGGACTGAAAGCATAAATGAAGACCAGTTCAAGAGCTTCCACCATGGTCTCCATCTGTAGTAATAGTAGTAGTAGTAGTAGGTTTGCACAGCAAGCTGCCGTAGGTTCTTGTATAGACAGTTGACATAAGGAGGATTTAGTTGATAGCCACTGATTATGTTAGCACAGGTCCCACCTCCCAATGTCGTTGTTGCTACTTAAAGGATAAGGCCGGTGTTTTTTAATGCATTGCTTACCGTCAACAAATCCTATGAAAATAACCAGCAAATCTCGTCCATGTAGCCGGTGCCCAATGAAGCCATGTCCCAGCAGCCATAGAACTCCATTGTATTAAAAAAAGGATTAAAAACACGTCACAGAGCCATGCCGTTGCTCTGGCAGCATATTTCATCATCACGATGCACCGGGCCAGCCGACTTTTTCCTCAAACAACTTAATAAGCCGGCTGTAAACACGTTTGCGATCTCAGGAAAGTAGTTCCGTAGCACCGAAAATAGTCCCCGGCGTAATGAAGAATTTGTTCCCATTTGAATTTGATTTGGTAATAACTACAACAGCCTGACTTTTCATGGTAACAGTTCAAATTGAAACTATGTCTTTGTGAGCTGTATTTCAAGGTTTTTAGCTTACAATTGGAGCCAATGACTTCCGGGTTGACGGCTGAAAACAGTACGTGGGAAGTCAGAAAGTAACGGGAGTAGAGCAAACGCATTGTTGATTTTGTTATTTTCATAGGATTTGTTAACGGTAAGCAATGCATTAAAAAACACCGGCCTTATCCTTTAACGGCCAGCATACTCATACTGTAACAACAAAGTATCATAGCAGTACTGTATTTTTAAATATTGTGAAAAATCCATGAGTAAGCAGCATAAAAAACTCCTCTTGCTTCTGTCCAACAGCCGCCATCATGGAGCCTGTGAGCAAGGCACTGAAGCCTCCAACTGCTCTACTGTGGTTGTACTAGGCAACCCCCAGTGACCACCAGTAGACGACTGTGGTTCTACTGGGAAGCTCAGATTTTTCCTCTCATTTCTACCCCCTACCCTCTCTTATTGGAAGCAAATCACTTCTAGTGTTTAAAGCCGCACCAGAGGGCGGATTAGCTTTTCGACACTATTGATCTGTCACATGGGAAATGTTCCTTGAGTTAGGATTTGACATTCGCACGCAGGCACGCACGCACACACACACACACACCCCAAAGATAGTATCTTATCTTTAGCAGGGGAAGCCAGAGCAGCTCCCAGCTCTAATGAATACTTAATGCCATTACACAGGACATGCAGAGCTAGATGTGTGTGTGTGTGTGTGTGTGTGTGTGTGTGTGAGTGTCCCTTAAGTTGTAACAATTGCAACATTACAAGTTCTGTTATTACTTTCCTAGTATAAAGTTCAATGTTCAGTATGATGTTCTCGTTTTCTTTGTCCTCCTTCACCCATATCGCTCTTTCTCTGCCTCCTCTGTGTCTGTTTATGCCCCCCACCCCCCACCCCCTCTTCAGGTTCCTCAGATCCATTGGGATTTGTCCACAAAGAGGATCCTGACCATGGACTTTGCCGAGGGGGGACAGGTCAACGACAGGGACTATATGAGGAGGCACAGCATCAACGTCAATGAGGTGCTGCTTGCTGCCATACCTGCTGTGTGTCTGTGTCTGTGTGTTTGTGCCATTTCTGTGTTGGCTCTGTGTGTGCAGGTGTATTTTGTGTGTTGGAAATGTGTGTGTGTTGTCCACAGGAAGATAATGGTTTATTGACCAATAATCCATGTGCTATCGTGCACACTCACACACACACACACACACACACACACACACACACAAAGCTTATTTCACTGTGTGCCAGCTAACATCCTGAGGTGTAATCTCTACCTTTCCATCTCTGTCTCTCTGTCTTCCTATGTTCCTGTTTCCTTCTTGTGTCAGGACCCCACATTCCTTTACTCTTACTTTAAATAAATAAATGTGTGTGTCTCAGTCAAAGAGAGAGAGAGTGTGTGCGAAAGAGAGAGATATGAGCACTCCTTGTTGTAGTTCTTAAGTCTTGGTATAGCCAAGTCACAGTATAGCCGCAGTCTTTAACAACACAAACCACAATAATAATCATACATCTGTCAAATAAGACCAATATAGGAACAATTACATGAAATGAACAATTGGCCCATATCAACAAAGAATAATTGATGTTGCTGGCTCTGTATATGTGTGTTGAATTCACACATATTCACACACCCATTTTATGTGCAAATGTGCAAACAAGAACCAAAATAAACAAGTGAAACGCTAGTTATTTTCTTGCCAGCTGTGAGCAACTTGAAAATATATGAAAATATTTCAATGAATAATACAATCAAATCACCCATAATGGCTCACTACTACAACTTGACTAGCATTACTGCTAACAAGCTAGCTAGCAAAGCCTGTTACGCAAATGGTAGTCTACATCCTCAACAAAGGATTAAACTCCCACTTACAACAAAGAAGTCCAACAAACAACATGCAAAAACCTAATTCAACCAATCTAATGTTGTGAAATGACACGACTTATCTGGGAAACCAGGGAACTTGAAATGAATCTTTGCTAGCTAGCCAAACGCTTCTACGAGCAATTTGAATTGTAGAAAATTGTGAAATGGCAAAAATCTATCTTCCAATGCAAGAGCAGAGAAAACTAGCATCAGCAAGAGCAGTAAGTCACAGTCCAGCTGGTCTATAAGGCTTACTACCACAGGCACTTCAGACATGACAGTTCAACAATGACCTAATGAAAATACTACAGGCTCTTGTGTGAAAGTTGTGTCCCCCAGTAATGAGGGGGACACAACTTGTACACACAACACAACTTTCCTGGTAACTATTTTCATAGGGTGTTTTGCAGAGAACAGAAGCAACAAAAGAGACAGAAGCAAGAAGCAATGATATGTACAGTATATATATATGTGTGTATATACTGTATACACACACACACACACAGTCAGCATCTGTCTTTGATCGGCTGATTGTCTTTGATTGCCTGAGGGCTTGTGTTAGATAAAGAGTCATTGCGGCACCTCCTCATTTTCAGCTGACTGCAGGGGCGTCTCTTAGTGGGCTTTCAGCTTTGTGCTCAGCAGATGTGCAGGGCAAAGCGCCGGTTTGAAACCTTATCACTGTAGGGCCAGGTTGAGTTTGTGGGACTGATTATCACCTACATATTCACAGCTGTGTCATGGTACAGTGCAGTACGATCGATAAATACACAGATATTGTCGAGATTTTCAGCAGCACATTTGGGGATCTACTGAATGATGTGAATGTGTGTTAGGCCTGTGTTCCAAGATGCATGTGTGTGCATTTGTGTGACTCTCTATGTATTTGTATGTGTACTCATGTATGTGTGTGTGTGTTTATATGCATAAGTGGACTTACGCATATTTTCATGTGTGTGTGAGTCGTACGAACTTTGAGAGGCCATACCTGCTACATTATAAGTAAACTGATTGGCCTAATGAGGGAAAATCCAGCAGTGAGATGCATCATTCCCACAAGTTTAGTAAAAATTTGATCAGTGGTGTCTGAGATATGATGCATGACAGCACACAACTGAATCCACAGACAATGACCAGCCTCGGTAACATAATTTTAAATGATTAGCCCAAACAATGAGTACATTTACATGCACACCAATAGCCCAGAAGGCAATATTTCAATTACAACATAGACATGGTTCAATGTAACACAATTTCGGTAATAACCCAGTTTGCATAGATTTGTTTAATAATCTACCGCTCGTCAATGCACTGTTTTTGCTCAGTTTTTGATTCTGAGTGTCCTATATGGAGCATGTCTATCCGCAATGTGATCGATTATGTGAGAGAAAAAATTAAGAGCTATTATTGAGCTATCTCTCAATAAATGAGTTGTGCAGATCATACAGGAACCCCTCTTCAACAAAGTGTTTGACATTTATTTTAGTAATGGTTCGTCCTTGGTATCTTTTGTTTCTGGCATCCCTAACACATGCTATTGGACAGTGATCACTGATATCCTGGGACAGAGTATGGGATTTATTTGTCATAATGTCTATCAATGTGGAATTTGAAGGGTTCTTTACATTAGGCCTTGTTGGTTTAGAGATCAGTGGAGAGAAATTTAATTCAGAGCTCTTTTAGCTTACATGAGCTATTAGAAAGCCAGTCAAGATTAAGATCACCCATGATAAGTAGTTCAGAGGAGGCGTAGGTGTACCACAGTTTACTAATGCCTACCAGTGTCTCACTGTCTGCTGAGGGAGGACGATAAATATCCATAATGGTCAGGTGGGAATCACCTCCAGGGCAAAGGTCCAATACAACATATTCATATTCTTTAGGTACTGAGGAAGAGTTCACATACAGACAAACAGTTCTTTATGTATATCAATACTCAATACTCAACCTCCTTTACCTTTGCTGTCGCACCTGAAAGCATTATATCCATCCAAAGCTACGTCCACATTTGAAACTTTGGAAGATAGCCAGGTTTCAGTAAAAACAAGAATATCTGGGATGGTTTCATTTATGAATGCATTGACAAAGTCTATTAAGATGCAGCAGACCATGCCCATGACGTGTCATGGGCATGAAATGTTGCTAACTCAGTCATACTATTGCTGGTGGATCGTGTGGTGGAAGGAAGTTGAGTTGGTGGAGGGGCTGTTCTGTAGATGATGCAACCTTTGTAGATGGCCCTGCTGCAACTGGTGTAGTGTGGGAGGGGGGTGTAGCTGGGCAGGAGGGTAAAGGTGAAGTAGAAGGAGCTTGAGGATGAGATAAGGGCTGAAGGGGCTTCGATGGCACCAGCCCATCCAAAGCCTGGAGCGTATTAGAGAGCTGCAGGCTGATACCAGAAGGGGCCCGAATGGATGAGGTTTTTAGGCTTAGCACCAAGCTGCACCCGGGGGTCCTTCTCAGTGCCTCCAAGAGCGTTGCCCATCCAGGGAACAGTTGTTTCATTTTGGCCCATCAAGCCATTGTTCTGGACAGGATTCGGGGCGGCAGGAGCATGGGCGCATGAATCCAAAAGCTGCTCATCCTCTTTTATCTGATGTAGCAGGGTACATCCAACTCTATAATTTTTTCTGTCAGGGAGAGACAGCTCATGCAGTTAGGTGAAGAGGGCAGCACAGGCATTGTTCAAACACAAACATAAAATCCCAGAAATGAATCCAATCCACAGAATCACAGAAAGCCAAGGAGAAGTCCAGTGTGAAATTCACAGTAAAGTCCGATAAAATCCAATAAAAAGACAAAGAGAGGAAATAACCCTACTCAAGGAGAGGAGAAGAACGTAAAAAACAATTCAAAACGGGTAAAAATGAATTTATTAACAGATGTATTTAGAAACAGGCAAAGAAGATAGTTAGAGTGCCTGCCCTTCCCTTGGCTAATCCATAAATTGTAGGGGAACTGAAACCGGCTTGCCAGCAAGCATATACACTACAGCAAGTCAATGCTATATGTGTGTAAACGTGTAAGTGATCAGCTTACCGGCAAGGTTATCAGCTGCAGAACGCCAAAGCCGGGTCGACAGCACAGCCGGGAAGTGAAAACTTACCTTCTGTGCTCTTAACCACTGATCACTTGTGACCAGCCAGACGCTGTGTGATTTATAAGCTGGACACCATGGCATTCTAACCTGGCAATTTCATACAGGTTAGAATGCCCAAGCAATTCAGGACTGTCAACAGAGAGGTAAAGTAGCAACAAACACACTCCCGCACCGAGTAGTGAGCAACCTGTGAGCCTGGGAGCAACGTAACCTGCAAAAGTGCAGATCTTTGATAGCAGTTTCAATCATACTCCATAGTCATGAGTGCTGCCTAGCATGTGGCATGCCAAGAATGGTACCAGCATAAATGTGCTTTGCACTCTTATACTCACACTCGTTCTGGAACCTCGACAGAAATAATCGCAGCTTCATTCATTGGAACATGAGATGTATTACTGGAGGGCTAAAACTGCTGTAGAGCTAAAAGATCATGAACCATATGTTACAATGAATGAAGTCACTCACATAATTGCATATATGCCTAAAACCGACAACTGTGTGACTGTTAGATGGTTTATTTCAAGCCCTGTCTATTGCAGCTAACAGGTTATGTCACATTGGGCCCCATATACCCACTACAGGCCTTTTTCACATTGGACCCCATAACATCTACCCAGTAAAGGCAAACAGAGGATTGTTGGTCATTTCAGGTATAAAGATGGATAATGCGTTAGCTAGCCAGTTCAGAAAATTGCCAAGGAAAATTTAAATCTTTTGGTTGACAAGTTAAATACACTAGAACACATTATTTCATCACTCACATTGGGTTGAAAATAGGACTGAATGTTTAGTTAACTCTTTCTCGACATTTTCACAACACAACTTGGCAGCTCTGCAGCTCAGATTAAACTGTCTGCACCTGTCATTTGATGGTCTGTTTGTTTAATGAGGCCCCGCTTCCCAGCATGCGGTAGTTTGCCAATTTTAAGCACTGTGATTGGCCTGAAGGGCCAAACACTGCCCAGCTGACAAAGTTTGGTGCAAAAAACAAACCGAAGCAGTAGAGGAAAAGTGGTAGGGACAAAATCAAATTTTCTGATAGGGATATGTCCATATCAGTTGGATAAAAATCGATGTGCATAGTTGCTGAAGTGGAACTGTAGACATGTACTCAAATCATCTTTCACTCCCACCTTGCCTACCTTTATTGTAGAGAGGCGAAGGCAATACTAGAGATGCTAACTATGTTGATTTCATAGAAGGGAGATGGCGAGGGGATTCTTAAGCTGTAATTTTACTGGCTAGTAAGAGTGGGCTACTATATGTTCAAAGCAGCAAGAGTTGCAGCTTGCGACTTGTTTAAGCACCCTAAACGTTGTACAACCACTGGTGCTGCTCTGTATGTATTTTTTTTTTTTATTGATTGAATAAAAAGAAATGTAATCAGAATGCGCATTCCTCATCAAATTCACTCCTGGAATGCCGTTTCGGCCCATTGACAGCCATTGGTATTTTAGACATGGCAGTTCAACAAGGACCTAATGAAAATCTTAGACACATCACTAGGGCAAGCTTAAAAATGTATAAATGTGAAATGTTCATTCAGATTACATTTTCATTCAAAGTTTTTCCTAATACACTACCTGCAGCTGTACTCCATGATGTTTTTGCATCTGTAGCTACATTATAGATGCACTATGTAAGTTTCAGGCCCAAATGCAACAGTAGTGGGTTGCCATGATTGCAGGCTCAGTCCAGAATCATACCTCATAAGGAGACATCCCTGAACTTGGCAACCATGGATGTCACTCCTCTCTCTGGCTGGCGATATGCTTGGGAAAATAACACATACACACACACACACACACACACACACACACACACACACACAGAGGAACAGATAGGGAAGACAATGACAAATACACAGTACACAATAAATCCTTTATTGGGCTCTTTATGCGCACATGGACACACATATTCACACACACACAAATACACACATCCACACACATTGGCTGGCCATTAACCAGTGATGATGAGCATTATTAGACAGCTGATGAGATAGATAGGGGACATAATAAAACACACACACACACACACACACACACACATACACACACACACAGAGCGACAGAATGGATAGAATTATTAAGTGGCGGTGGCGCCTGCTGCCCCCTGTGTGTGTGCGTGTGCGTGTGTGTGTGTGTGTGTGTGTGTGTGTGTGTGTGTGTGTAATCAGAAGATGGATGAGGGCCCAAATAGACTTTCCTCTGGACTCGGCCCCACAACGTGACCAGAATGGACCAACGCTTTACTTATTTTTTTGCATTCGCGACCAGAGGATTTTTGCCGCTACCCCGTGAAGTTTTGTGAAAATAAAACTTGATATAGGCAATATTTAAGATTTGGTGGGGAGGGGCTGTATTTGAGGATAAATTGTTTTGTTTGCTTGCATTGTATATGTGTAGGTGAATGTGTGTGTGTGTGTGTGAGATAGAGATCTTGTTTTTCTTTCTTTGTTTGGGATACTTAATAACCTGAGCCTCACCTGAGCTGTGAGGCTTGCCCAAGTGTTTCGTTGTGCGTGAGTGCGGGTGTGTATCTATTTGTGTGTGTGCCCATGGATGTGTTTGTGCGCATGTGTGTATTTACATGGAAGCCGTGAGTAGGAGGCAGTCAATTCTTCCTAGGCCTGAAAACAACTCAATGGGCCTAACCCTAACCCTTATTTTTCTTACCTGAATTTGTTCTTTGGCACGGTCAACCCCAACAATGGCGCAGCCAACCCCGACACATCTGCTGTTATTGGAGCGACCTTGAGGACCATAATATATCAAATTCCCATATTCTGCAATAGAACAGACTCAAATAAAAAGATGTCCATGTTATTGTTGGCCTGCCAAACAACACAAGAGCAATAGATTGTAGGCTACATGTGTGCATCAAATCTCCAAGTCTCCAAAAGCATTTGTCATTTAAATCGCAAGCAATACCACTCTATAAACATTCAGTTAATTGATGCTAACCTGTCCGTAGGTAAAAGAGCTTATTCCCTGACCTCATGACCCTCAGCGATTATATAATTATCATATGTGCACCCGTTCTGCCACTTAGTGCACCATAGGTGTGCTGGAAGACTGTGTTTGGACACTGCAGGCAGCTCCTACAGTCAAAACCAACATTATTATTACATAGCCCAAGGTCTGAACTTACCATCTGATGGAGATGCTGCTTGAATTAAACCAGAGTCCAACTCTGCCGATGACTGGACACCTGACAGCGCAGTCTCTTCTGTTATTTCCCTCCTGACTACTACTTGTGTTTGAGTTTTTCTTCTTGGGTCTCTTTTCCCTTCTCCACCTTTCCAGTAGTGTTTTCCATTTGCATAGCAGGCCTTTTATGGAGTTGCCAGGGCGTCTACCTATGCTAATCAGCATCAACAGGCACATGCATCCAATTTACGAAGTAGCATTCATCAACAGATACACCTGGGTCTGCGCATGTTTCATGAATCCCACATTTTCAAAATTTCTCACATTTTCTCAAAATTTTCTTAATTTTTTCTCAGTTTTCTTAATTTTTTCTCAAAATTTTCTTAATTTTTTCTCACATTTTTCTTAAATTTTTCTCTCTCTGTCTCCATCTCTCTCTGTCTGTCTCTTTCTTTTCCAAAATATATTTGTAGCACCTTTGTGGGGTTAGACACACACACCAACATAGACGAGGGTGGCATTCAACCACCCACACCGTTTATTAATTAGGGCTGCAACAGTAACCTCATGATCATGGAAATGTTACTGCCTTAACAGCTTTTTGTGTTTTATTCATTTGTTTGTTCATTCATTTATCCATTTCATTATTATTTTCTCCTTTTTGCTTGTAATTATTACCTTGAGCTGCACCTTACCATGTAATTTCTAATAATAATTAATATAATAATAATTAATGTTGATTTGTTCTCCATTCGTTCTCCTGCTACTTGCCACACTCTGTTTACACTCCTTTACAAATTCTGGCAACAGGGATTTGTTGCTCTTTGGAGAGAAGTGAAGCAGTAGATTGGTTTGGCTCAAACAGGGCGAGTAGTTTGATAGTATTCAATTAAAGAATGTCTTGGCTTCAGCAACCTTACTAGTGATGCCTACACAAAATGCACACAAAAGTCAATAACAGCATATTGCCTGAACAGTTTTGTCTGGACTATTTTTGTGCTGTGATTTTATTTGCAAGGGCGTATAGCTGCTATGTGATGACCTAGCTGTAGCCTGGTTATAGCTTTCAGCCGTGTTATTGTAGTAATTATTTTTGTTGTATTGTTTTGGATTTGAGTAAGGGTGCATTTTTCAAATCAGAAAAATACAGATATTTGTGAGCCAGGTTAGATGGACCTAAAAAAAAAAGGCATCATCGGCATATTAGAGCAGAAAGGCCGTAATATTAATTTGAGTAGGGACAGATACATAGACATAGAATAGGCTGATGTCATATATAACATTTATAGCCTAAGATAATTTGGAATGTTTGTCCCTAGATGGGTTTAATTTGAATAATCTGAAATAATTTGAAAGTGGCCATAATCTGAAAGCACAAATTGAGAATAAGGCCTATGTAGCAGTAGTGTATGCAGAAATATTCATATGGGTGGGCCTGCATATAATTGGGTGGGTAAAAACTGGAGCACTCTAAATGTAACATGCGGTAGGCACATACCAGGCTATAAACACTTGCCCAGTCATTGCAGACCCAACACTGTTTCCTGCATAGGCTCTTCAATAATGAAGTAATGTCCTCATTATCATATTCATTGGTAGAGTGATGGCTGCATGAAGTAAATTAAAAAGTTCAGAAAGATGTCTTTGGGACAGGAGTCAAGAACCTCGATGAGTGATGGATAGGATCGACCCCCATCTACCTTTTATTTTATCTGCTGTACAAAAACAGTTCAGGGTCCTGCACAGAAAATCCACAATGGGCAGTGGCTGGCTGTAGCTCTGCCATTTGCCTAAACAAGTCTGATCCTGGTGGAAAACTTGCTTCGGCCTTCATCATCATTCATTTTGAGCTCCATAAGTTTTCTGTCCAATATCGCATTCCATAAAATATGTAAATCACACGTTGGTCCTTATGGGTGCTACTCTCTCCACTGTAGACGTGTCATGACAGTTGCCAAACTTGGCTGGCAGTTTCCTGTTTCGGGAACTGGCAACATCCCAGTTCTGAATATCATTTTTGACCATTAAGTCATCGGTGAGCCTAATTGTTCTCTCAAATTTACCATCGGAGTTGTTTCTGAGGCAAGTGAAAGTGCCTTTTACCCCCTCAATCAGATCGATACAGAGGGGGACTGTTGGCTTTTGGTGTCAGAATCACCATATACTATAATAGAATAAAGTTTGCACCCCTGACAATTTCAGTCATGGGTGCTGGGAGAAAAAAACATAAAAATATATAAGGCTCCCGCACACCATCCACTTGCAAATCACATTTATTCTTCATTTCTCCTTCTTCAAAGCATCAAACGAGTCAGAATCACCAACATCAAATAACTTGCCAAATACCACAAATAGAAATACATATTTCTTAGTCTGTAGTTGTGTTTTTGTCTGATATCTATGGAATGTTCAAGTTCAAGAACCTTACATGCCTGTTTGCCTCCATCATAAAATAATGTGAAGAGTTCAGAAAAAAAGTGTCAACAGTGGGAGATACCTTAGAAGCTGTGCAAGTTACAATATACAGTACATACACTGTGTGGGGGAATGTTTTTAAAGGACTTGTTGAGCTGCAACAGTTCCAGTACCTCCAAACCCTGGTTTGATGTTTCACTTGATGTCATATCCTCAGTTGAGAGAATACCTAATGCCCTCTCCTATTATTGTGCCAATGACAAACACACCTTCAAGGAAGATCAATTTATTGGTAATAAATGAACAATTTGAACATACTTAAATTATACTTCAGTGCCTTACTTTTAATGCTTTGTACACATACATAAATTACACGAGACAGTTATGGTATAATCAATCCTTTAAATAGATTAAGCCTATATAAACAACAGGTCATAATAATAAAAAAATTGGAACAATCAAAATATATACAGTGCACTGTCACTGTGGCTGTAACACTCTTTTCAGATTTTGGGCAAGGAACACTAGCATGTTGACCTTGTCTGGCTTAAGGCAAGATCTCACTGGGATGACTTTGTTACCACTTGTACTGAATACTCTCTCTGAAGCCGTACTTGTTGCACAAATGCATATATATTTCCTGGCCAGCTTGGCCATCAAAAGGAACCGTGCCTCATTGTCCCACCACCACATGAGAGGATCTGCTGAGGTTTCCAGTCTCTCTTCTTGTAGGTATTGAGGGAGTTCCCCATCAGCCCGCGCCCTCTTTGACACTGGCTGCTGGGTGGTGGTTTGGCTTCTTCTGTTCTCCAGCAGGTCACTCGGCCTCAATTTCTTCTGTGGTGGTGGTGGAGGATCATCATCTTCCGCCCCATGTCTAGTTCCCTCTCTGTCTTGATCTCTATCTCTGCCTCTGTCTTGGTCTCTATCTCCTTCTCCCATTCTCATTATCTCATCCAAGAGCTGGTTCTTCATAGAAGGTTCTTGGCAGCAATGGTTCCCCATTGCTGCCCCTATATCTCGGATCAAGCAAGGTGGCCTTCCTTAAAAGTTCTTGTAGTGCAGTTGGGCTTTTCATCAAGGACACTGCACATCTTTCTCTTGATGTTTGCTGTGAGCGTGGAGTCCTTGCCATCTGGGGATAAGAGGTCTCCCTTTAGAAGGTCCAGCGCTGCATTGACAGATTCTAAGACTGATATGTCCTGCCAAGTTGGGTTGAGGTGCTCATGCTTTCTGTCATCTACCAAGACGCATCTTATGGCAGGAATTTGTTTGAGCACCCTCTCCACCATCACCTGTTTTGTACCCCATCGTGTAGGACAGTCCTGCATGGGAGATAACACATTTGTTTAGGAAGTTGTTTATTATACCATTAATATGACATACAATAACATTTATAACATTCATAGTTTTCAAATACTTTCTGATGGGTGCTTTATAGAGATAAATCATTACAGCAACATGCCCAGATTTAAACTTCTGAATAAAAAAATATAAAAGCAAATTACTAAATAAATTGAAAATTGAAAAAATTCAGGTTCTGTCCTGTTTTCAGATTAATAAAAATGAATACAAATGCATGTATCATTTTTTTTTTTCAGATTAATAATTAATATAAATGGATAGATTAATCAATCAATAAATTAACACTATCACTTACCAGGATTAGACTGTGTTGGGGGAGATTAGCCTCAGTCTGTGCCTTTCTTAGGTCCCTCTTTTTTTTTTATCCAGCTCTGGCTGAAAGTGTTGACAAGATTCCTGCACAGTCCCAGGGCACAGGCTGTGCGGTCCTTCTCACTTGTAATGGCATTGGTGACGGTTAAATGCAGGTAATGTGCAGTTCAACCACGGCCAGCATAGGTGTCGTACAGCAGCAACGATGTTGGAGCTGTTATCAGTTGTTGCAGGATATTTTTTGTGCATCTAAATCCCAGTTAACCAAAGCAGTCTGGAGAACTTCTGCGAGATTGGAAGCTGTGTGGTTCTCTGACACGGGTTTGGTTTCTAAACACCTTGGCTTAAGAGAAGCTCATGAAGCTCATATAAGGAGTCATATTTGTGCTGGACCACATATCTGTAGTGGCTGAGAAATTAATAAATTCCTTATCGCATTATTGCATCCATTGTTTCACTGTACAACTTGTGTATGGCCGTTTTGGAAAAGTACTTTCTTCCTGGAAATTCATATGGCTTGTCGAAATTAAGTAGCATTTCCTTAAATGCTGTTTTTTCTACTGCAAAAAAATGGCGCATTTCCATCGCTACATAGCTCATCACACTATCCATTAGTGTTTGCCACTTTTTGCTGTCTTGGCTATATTTGGTGACACGGCCAAAAGCTGCTGCAACATCCAGCTGCCGAGCAACACCTGCCGAACTGGTGGATGCTTTTGTGGCAGTGGTTATCCCCAGTTACACGAATTGGTTCAGGTGGTTATTTCTTAGGTGGTTCCTTAAATTCGTGTTCGCGCCTTTGATTGCAACCTTTGTACGACAAATGCGGCAAATTGCCTCTTCTAAATTTTTGGGTTCCCCTCTATCATTTGGCTGGAATCCAAAATGTACCCAGATGAGCGAAGTCATGTGGGGTTTTGCAACTAGATCCATTTTCTTTGATCATTAGGCCAACTGCAGTTATAAGGTCACAGAAAAGATAGGCTATTTGGTGTCGGCAAACATGCACTATGTTAACGTTTCATCTCTCACAGCAGCGCAGTGTTTGAATTAACAACTTGTTAAAGTAGTGAAACAATTTGGAAGAGAGGTATACACTGGGGTTTATTTATTTGGGTTTATTATTTAAGAGAAAACAAAAAAATAAACCGAAACTATGAGAGTTTATGGAATCTGAAAATAATCATCCTTATTTCATAAAATAGCGACCACCCGATTTTACGATCATCAGCACAGCCCTACGAACAAGTGGCGCGATGTTCAGGCACTTTCCTTGAGGACCCATAATGAATGCATGCATTTTAACCACCACGGAGGTGCACAGCCTCAGTTACGTGCCGAATAGAAGTAGCCTAAAACAACTCTGCTTGTGTGATTGACATTTTATGAAATTGTGAAATCTCACAGGAGCGGCTGCTGAATGAATGCTGTGGAAACACTGTGTAATATTATACATGTTCTAGACTATTTTGATCATTTTGAAATCCATGTCACTATATGATTTGTGGTTTAAAAAAAACTCAAAATGCCCATCCCCACTATTCAGTAACATGATTACATTGATGTTTGTTTGGCTAGTGGCTATTCAACTGGCTTGCAAGGCTAGGAATCTAACAACAACCATGAAAACGCAAACCAATAATACCGTAGCTGGATGGATGTTAACTAAGCTAATACCATGGATAAATTTGAGCATTTAATGTTAAATTTAGCTAACTTACTTAACATTTCCTCTACACGCTTGTGCAGGTTTGATGTAAAAATTCAACCATTGACCATTTTCTGATTGTTTACTCTATAATGGATGTGATTTAACATGTAGCGAAGTAAAATACTTATGTCAAACATACTTAAGTAAAAGTAAAATTATGAAGTTCCAAAAATGCCAAAAAATGTAAAAGTACATAAAAAATACTCACAGTAACAAGAGTAGTTGTAATTTGTTATTTTTACCCTTGCTAATCCAACAGATTTGTTTTAAGTGTTGCTCAAAATTGAAAATGGTGTTTTCGTGTCGTTTGCGTTTCCGTCCACACTAGCGTTTCCAGGCCGTTTTCTAAAAGTTTCCCATCCACACTGATACGCAAAAAAGATAGGGAAACAGTGAAATCTACCCTATTGGGCATGTGCTGACCCATGACGTTTATGTCGTTACCACTGTTTACGGAAGTGTTGTCATGGCTGCAGTAGCAGAGCCTTAAGCACCAACAAGATGTCCAAATACTACTACAAGACCGCCAAAGCCATAGAGAATATAAACTGTTTGACTTCCCCCTGAGATTACATGCCAATCCCACGTCAGCAAAACACTACAACACCAAACCGCCATTTTCAAATTATCCACCATTTTCGGTGGTCGAAAACGCCGTTTTAGTGTGGATGGAAGGCCAAAATGGAGAAATGAAGATGCGTTTTCAAATTTACCCGGCTTAGTGTGGATAAGGTATTGCTATGGCTGGCTAGCGAGATGCTTGGAGCAAACATAGACCCGAACAACATAAATAGGTTAATTAATGCTCGTTTTAAATAGGCTTACAAGTGATATACCTGCAAAACTGTTTTAACACTGTTCTCATTTACTTGCACTTTGTCTAGAGATATCGTAAAATATTTCCAATTTTTCCAAAAAGCCCAAATCCCTAAAACTCTGATAATCCCGTATTTCTTGTGTAAGTATCTGTGAACAATTTCCAGAAAAAAAATGTAAAAGATGCCCAATACCACTTTATCACTTGAGCATATCAAGCCAATAGATTAGATTAGATGAGACTTTAATGATCCCGGGAGGAAATTTGGTGATGACAGTGTGAATACACTTTTTCATACACACACACACACACACACACACACACACACACAATGTAAGGTCCAGCCTTGCCTCTGTCTCCTCTCCTGTGCCTTGGTACAGGTAGGGTGGCTGATGACTCCTGTGGGAATGACAGTGGCATCTGTCCCCAGAGGGACACACACACACATACACACACAGCTCTGACACACATCATTCACTGTACACTGCTTGAGGAAAGATATGGACGGAGGGATGGATAGAGGTAGACATGAAGAGAGAGAGAGATGGATAGAGGCAGAGAGAGGAATGGGGTGGACAGGGTAGGACGACACTTCAGACGATCACAGGAGGAGGGATTGGAAAAGATAGATAAATAGACAGGTAAGACTCATTCGTCCTAAGGAGAGGGAGGAGAAAGGGCGGAATGGGGGGCGGGAAAGAAAGACAACATGCTCTGCGAATTACTGTTGAATTACTGTTCACCTGTTAGTCTCTTGAAAAGGTTAGCTAACGGTTATATTTAGGCAAGTAAGTTAACTTTGGTTAAACTAAAGAAGATTGAACTATGGACTCAACAGAAGACCAAGGGAGAACAACGGCGTCATGCAGCAGACAGGATTAGACTCACGGTGAATAGCTGCTAAACCGAGGCCTACTGCACCGGGAGGTAAGACACTTTGGGTTGAGACGGGTAAGAGACAGAAGGTTAGGGTTTAACTAAACTTATTATTACTACTATTATTATTTTTTTCTTTCAAAATAAAATGGCCTAAGTAGAGAATGGTGTCTTTCTGTATGCCTATATCCTACAGGTCCGAATATGGAACTATAGGCCTTCAATTTCCATCAACTTTTTATTTATTTATTTATTTATTTATTTTAGTAACTCATCCAGACAACTTAGTAACTCGTCTGAACGAGATAAATGAAAAAATTAAAATTAACTTTGGTTACTGTTTGATTGGTTAATTGCAATTTTTTTATTTTGTTTATGGCAGTGTACCATGATCAACCAACTCAAAGTAACAAAGTATGTACATATACATTTTAAACACATATTCAACTCAGTCAGTTATATACATGTACACACTCAATTAGCCTGCCATTTATACCAATAAATGGCAAATGTATCTACAGAAACCTAATGCTCATATATACACAAACAAAAAAATCTTGTACATGTATTTGTCGAACATATTACACCTCATACACCTTTTACCCCACATCAAGACATCTACTCCTTATTAATAACGATTTAAAAACATAATAGCAAAAACAATAATAACAATATTACGTAAAATAAATATTAATCTTTAAGTTTGTATGTTCCAAGTATTCTTTCTTTGTATATCTTCTTAAATCTAAAAGTTAGGCTTAGGTTTTGATAGTTAAATAAGACTTGCTAAAAATTAAAACTTCACTTACAGTAAAATACTTGAGTTGGGAACTGAACCTGGGTCGTCGGAGTTTAAGGTAAATGTATCCACCCGACTAGACTCACACCAATGCCTGAATGTCTGCATCAATATAATTATTTTTAAAATGGGGAGTTTGAATGGAAATTTTAAGTGTCCCATGGTCCCAGGGTCTTTTCCACCCTGCCAATAAGATACTGAATATTGGCACAAAGTATGGGTTCTCAGCAAGTTCAACCCAAAAATATCAGCTTTCAAAACACGGCAACGTACAAAACACTGAAAAATGTAGAAAAGTTGGTTGCACATCCATAGCGCTGATGCAGAAATCAGAAAATGACTAGCTTTCTATGTGGTCCAACTTTCCTACATGTATTTGGTGGCTGAATTTCTAATAATCCTAATAAAGAGACACTATCACAAGTGTGAGAACGGAAGGGATTTTTCTAACCACAACAAGAAAGAGAATTGTTAACCTGGAATGTACAGTAGAATACATCCATCCATATTTACAGCAATAGCCTGACAGAGTAGTTGTAGGTTGACATAGGGATACACATGCATTTCATCAAGTGCGTTGCTCAGGGCTAATGTGGCAGTTACGCTATCAAGTTATTAAGGATGTGGGGACAGTTCCTTATTTATTTTTCCCTGCCAAGATATTCTCGGACATTCCCAGACAGCGCATGGATTTGAACTGGCAAACCTTCCAGTCACATGCTTGCTTCTGTGTTCGGCTACTACCATTGTTGAAACAGAAGTAAGGCATAGAAGTAATGGAAGGCAAGCCTTTGGATACTGAAACCTATCAAATACCAGAAAGAGGGACAGTAAACAGGACCATCTCATCAAACAAGAATTGGAGTTATAACACATTCAGCGTGAGTTTGTTTTTAACAGTCTGATGAATCTTCCCAATCTCCCTCATCGTTTTCCCTAAACTACGGGAAGTCTACTTGAGGCATTTTGATTCCATGCTGGCAGAGCCACAATGCCAAAATCCATGCTGCAGTGACCATCAAGGGCATCAATGTCTCTCTCTCTCTCTCTCTCTCTCTCTCTCTCTCTCTCTCTCTCACACTCACACGTCATGTTGCTGACAGCTGTGCTATTGTACCTTTCCCCCCCATCACATAAATACTGGTAAAGCTGTAATGCATGCTGCCAGCCACAAATACATAGCATCAACATCAACACTGGGAGTCTGCCATATGGAGCAGAAGCCAGCTTGTCATTAGAGATAATACATAATAATAGTAGCAGGAGAGAATTGGAGTGTAGCAAAGGTTCAGTCTTTTAAACAGGAAGGAGAGGAGCATTTTGGTTCTCACCCTTCAAGGGATACGTTAACCTGGATTTTAGGCACCAGACACTTGTCATATAATGGGATCTGTATGTTTTTTTGCTAGTCAGCCTAAGAAAGGCTTGCTGGCATTATTAATATTCCTCATTGAAACCAATGGGAATCATCAGTAGCTTGCAACTAGTGGTTCCCGTTGGTTCCAGTCAGGAATGCTAGCAATAGGAATTTTAACTGATTGACTGGTTGCAGGTTCAAAGCCCTGGAATGATAAGGAAAGCTTGGGGTATGAAGTAGAGGACTGGAAACTGGAGAGTTTTTCTCACATTTTGAGTCTGTCAAAGAGTCTGGGAAATTAACTCAAGCTCTCCTCAAGTCATATATATTTGGCACAAAATATTGGAAGCGTTTAACAAGCATGGATCTATCTTTTTTGTTTGCTTTAGTTTTGATCTTTCGATTTTGTGTTTCTGCAAAGTGTCTTTGGCAACGTGACAAACTAAAATTAAAAATGTTTGTGCTTCTACCCACGTTTGCCCACGGCTGTTAGCTCTTGTGTCCCCTCTGCTCTCTGTGGACATACTCAGATTTTCACCACATACAAGGTACACAGTATTTCAATTCAGCAACTCTATTGAATCTCTTCAATAGACTGGCAGAACGGCTCATAAGGACAGACATGTAAAGAAAAAATACGGCACATCTTGATTGACAATTTGGACAGAGTCGAGTCCAGGTAAAAAGAAACTAAAAACGGTGGGTAAGTTGGGACATAGTGAAGCTGAAAAGAAGTGTATGAGAACAGGAAAATGGAAAAAACTGAAATGACGTGGACATTTTGCCGAGCCAAAGAAAACAGGATATTGCAGGTCAAATGGGGAAGTTAGTAGCAGTACATTTCACCTCCTTCCTCTGTCTGCGACCCAGCAGTCAAATCATGATTACCTGTGTGTGCGTGTGTGTGAGGTGGACACACACAAACACACACTTTCTCTCCAGTGACAAACTGAGAAGCTCTAATTAATGGCCATTAGTGTCTGCCCGCTCCTCTTTGAGATAATTTGTTGGCTGTCCGCATCCTCGCTAAATTGGTGTGTGCGTGTGTGTGTGTGTGTGTGTGTGTGTGTGTGTGTGTGATGAATGACATTGTGATTCTGAGGCTGACTTTCCACAGGCGTCTTGTATCACAGCAGTGCCAACCGTGCAGGTCCTTGTACAACAGACAGTCCGACACCCAGACAAACCAGTTCCAAATTGCCAGGCCAACTTATTTGGATAAGATTGGATAATTGGTGCAGACCCTTTGCTTTATCTTAGGTGGATCTTATTCACTCTGCACAGCCTGAAGATGATCCTCTGTGGTTGAAACCGTAGACTGTACAAAAAGATGGACATAGTGAGTGTGATGTCACCCATAGGTTTCTGAAGGAGCCGAGGGTTGTCCGCAGAGCCGCAGCGGCGCCTGTTATTGGCCCGTAATTGGCACTGGATAGGCGACCTGTCAATCACTAGGAAAACAACCCCGTTTTATATCCGTTACATCCCGTTAATGACGTAATTATTTTGAAATTCGCAATATGGACACACATTAGAAGAAGTGAAATTAGCTGCTGAGACCATAACCTCTTGTCAAAAAATGTATTGACTTTATATTTTGAGCGAGAAGTTGGGTTGTGGTCCCTTTGACTTGCATGGAGTTGAGCCAGGTTTGAGTCTTTTTGGAGCCAACATCTAGCGGACGAATTGCCGCTTACCGACACTTCCTTATTGGCTTCAAAATTCACCCGTGGTTTTGGCCGCTTGGTTGAAACGCTTTCCATGATTTATTTGTGCCATGAGTATTATTTGTTTGAAGATGTACCATGCTTTACAAACCAATGGGTTGTCGTGTGTGCGATTACTTCAGTAAAAACCTGTTACCTATTGCAAATAGTCAACCCCTTGTTGTTGTCCAGATTTGTAGGATGGTTCCGACCTTTCTGTTTAATTTAATCAATTCCTTGATCACTCCCAGGTGTGTCAGTTCGCTAAGGTAGGGTTATACTGATATCGGTTTTTGAAGGCTGATATTTTTGGATTGAAGAGGGATGTGTGGACTCTCCTAAATAGCATTTAGACCATGTGATGCTGAAATTCTCCACTGAAAGCCATACAGTACTAATGACCTTCTTTTAGATGGGTTAGCAGCCAGGTTCTGTGGAGAATCCCCTCTCTAATGGGAGGGTTGGTCCTGGTGGCTTTTATACAGTTTGTCAATTCTTGGTTTCAGATTTGTTAATGCCATGCGCATATCATTGTCCACTTGCAAGCATGCTCTGTGCTTCGTTTTAAGTACTTTTTTCCACACTTTCTTTGTAGTATGCATGCAAATGTTTTTGTTTTTAGTCTGCCATTGTCTACATGTTGTTTCAGAGGCGTTTCCACCCTGACAAGAATAAAATACTTATATTGTTTGGTATAGAAATGGTCAAATTTTAAATCTATTCAATATCAGCACAATATATTGCTATTGGCAGCTTCAGTCCAAAAATATTGGCCTTCAAAAGACCAGAAAGAGAGAAGTATGACATAGGGAGAGAGTTAATCTTATCAGCTCTGTAAACTCATTTTGGAAATCAATGACATGCCCTTTAATTAATTACAAATATTTACTCTTGCAACTCTGTCTCTCTCCCTCTCCCTCCATCCCTGTGGCCTCCTCCCTCTAACCCCCCTGTCCTGAGTCCACCTTTGGGCCTGGATAATAATTTTTATACTTTATTGTTCTCCGGATATAGTCCATGCAAGAGAAAGCCTGTTCTGTGATGTTAGGGTCCACAGTTACATACGGCACAAGTGATCCACCAAGCAGCTTGTATTTCAATAAGAGCTTGACTTTTGCTGGTTAAATGAAAATGTGTTCACTTGCGCCCCATACAGTCACTACTAAACTCCTTACCTTAAAGTCACAATGAAATGAAGAATATCTTTTTTGCCTTGTAAGCTAATTCTCTATATCAAATGTGAAAAAGTGCACACATTTTTTGTTTTCTCGTCTTTTTATGTCAAAACTTTTACTTTTACTTTTACCAAAGCAGAGTATAAGTATCTTGGGTACCACCATGGATCACAAGCTCACCTTTAGGACCAATAATGAGCTGATCCTCGCCAAGTGTCAGCGATGTCTCCTCTTCCTCGGGAGGATGAGGAACTCCATGTGCAACCATCTGTTCTTCAGGCATTCTGAAGCTGATGCAGATGGTTTGTGGAACCTGTCCTTCCTCTCAAAACCACAGCATAATTTGGAGCGACGAGCGACGTGAACCCTAACCTCTTAAACAAGCTCATAACAATCTGCAGCGAGATCATCGGCCAGGAGCGGGAACCACTCAGGAGTATCTACAACAGACGAGCAACAAAGAAAGCCTCACGGATAGCTTTGAACAAAAACCATAGTGTTTTTTCTCTCCATTCACAATCCATTGATTCAGAAGGAGGAATAAATACATTTGGAGACAAACTGCCACCCTCTCCCCTCCCCCACTCTATTCTGTTTTATGACAACGACTGCATGACTTGTCTCTGACTCAGAGTTAGCGTCAGCGGAAGTAGTTGCCTTTTTGATTTCAAATGTGTTGATGTCTGTGTGCGTGTGTGTGTGTGTTTGTGTGTGACATTCAAGGCCCCATATTCTCCTCCAGGGGCCCCCACCAGCATCAGCACTCTGACTAACCATGAATCACATCTGCACAATTTAAATGCTTTAGTTGAATCCAGCAAATTAAATTATCATTTACATAAGGTTCAGATATTACTTTAAGGACATAAAAAGCATTGCCTACAGCATACAATCTGCCTACCTATTACCACAGAGACTGAACAGAATTGTGCAGTTTCTGCAGTCTATAACAGGGTATCTATGGGTCCATAAAAGTCAAAAAGTGTTAAAACAAATTATTTAAATTTAAGGCTTTAATAAGTATTAAAATGTCTTAAATCCAGTTAGTAGAGGTCTTATTTTTTCCACTGTGTAATGACAGGTTTCTCTGTGCTGCATGTCCACTCTTAGATTAATCCAGCATAGGGTTAGTAGTGCAACATACATCCTATATGTTTTACTAAGCACAGTTCGACTTCATGTCCCTTAACAAATCATGGCGGGTTGATGTATTGAATTATCAGAAAAGTTTAAGGACATGGAAAATTTTGATGAAAATTTCCTCAATATTGCAAAAGAAATGTTTGGGTTTCTTGAAGCGGAAAAGAAATGAAGCAATAAACTATGATGGAAACGCAGTTGTGAAATAATGAAGCAGGCTTGGCACGATTGGTTTAAGTCATTGTACAGCAGTTCAAAAGTGGCTGTGGATGTTTTGAAATTCCCTGAAATGTCTGTAAAGTATCTGTCCACCACAACCTCCAGAAATGTCATAGTGCTGTTTCTCCCATGTATACATCTCCACCATGGCCATTAGTTGGTACATTGGAACAATGGTTGTCAACCTGGGGTCTGGGGACCACCAGGGATCCTTGAGGGGGTTCCAGGGGGTCCCCAGCAAACTGATGAATTATTAAACTTCACCATTATTTAATTTACAAGAAGTTAACACAATTAGAGAATGTAGAAGAATGACTGTTTGGATCATAGTTTCACTGTTATCTCTCTACCTACAATACAGATAGTCATGGGATTCTGGACAAAATCATATCTAGCAATACAAATATTCATTAGCACTATAAATAACAACTTGCCCAATACTAATCAATACCAATCAATTCTTTAAAGACTTTTTTCTGGCGGATTTATTCTCTTCAACCCAGCTGACGGAAACATCTATTTTTTGCGACATTTCAAAAATATGCTCAAAATTTGCTTGACAGTTGGATGAAAACAGAGCTATAGTAAGGAGAGTGTCAAAGTCTGTGTTATGATTCATCATGGCTTTTGTAACTACTGTCAGAAACCATTCATACTGTAGGTACATATAGCATTAGCACCACTGTTTATAAATATTCAGACACACACATACACCGTTCCTTTTTTGAGATGTGTGTGTTTGTAATTCCAAAGGCAGACGTTACCATAATGTTTCTTTTATCTTGTCTGCTTTTCCCATTATTGCATTACTCTATTGATCTTTATCGTATGTGTAAGATTTCAGTTATCTGTGTGTGTGTGTGTGCTTTGTGTGTATTTTTGAGGTGTATCTGTGACTTCATTGATTCATTGTCCCACTATGTGTATAGCTGCTATCTGCTTCAGCAGTGTTAACCGACAGTACAGGTATCGCTGCCTGAACTTTCTCCATAGGACCAAAAACTTCTGAGTAACACTCTTCTTCCAGGGCAACTTTACAGAAAAACCATTGAGTAGGATTCGACCAGTATTAGCTTTTGAAGGTCGATACTGATACCTATATTGGTGTATATATATATATGGTAAATTTTGTTCTTATTTCTGCGGATAACTGGCCAGATGTGGACAACATAATGTCACGTTGAGATATTTCCAGCGCCGCTACAATGGAGTTGTATCACTGGTAAATGTCAGGCTTTGGTGTCAGTCCATTAGAATTGAAGAGCAAGAGTCTTCATTCTATACTCACCATTTTGCACTGGTGTTCAACAATCACACAGGGAGAAAACCATTGTAGAAGAGGCAGAGATACAATCACAGTAGCCTCAATAGACCAGAATGCAATGCAGCTACAAGATGTGTTTGGGTGCGACTCTCGGTTTTTCTTGACTGGAAATATTCTCGCTCTGCTATCACTATTCTTCTCTCCACCTACATGTAACCCACAGCTGAAAGCAACAAGTTCACACCCGTTGTCTGGGGGGCAGACAAGACATTTTGGGAAATGTAGGAAATCACTAACTGAAGAAGAAGTAGATGAGTTAGGTTGAGGGAACGTGCGTATACACAAACAGTACATTACGTTTCTTCAAAAAATAACTCCTGGAATGCATTGAACATCACAGATTGATGATACACAACAGTGTAAGAGTATCCGATGGAACCTACTTGGAACCTACTTTATCCTTTTGTCTTGTACTTTTTATTAATTATATTACACTTTATACATCCTATCTCACTCGTTTTATCTTTTTAACATACTATTTTTTATTGAGTCCTTTTCTTTTAACATTTTTTATCCTTTTGACTGTATTGTACCCTGAGCTACACTGCACTAATTTCCAATCAACTCTGTTGAAATGTCAGTAAAGTATTGAATTGATTTCTCTGATCAGAATATGAAATAAGAAAAATGACAGTATAGCTGTGGTCAGGAAGGAACCTCCATCATATCAGGTGGACAACACAGACTGGCTGATATGGGATTTTTAATAAAAGAGTATCGACCTGATAAATTGGCACACCAATATATACAGTAGGTCTCTACGATTGAGGTTAGGCATTCTAACCACATTTTGAGCTATATTGTCCTCTATATGTCCTCGGAACGCCATTTTCCAGATACCCAGTTGGATTTCTGCCTTGTTCACATCTCTTTCCTCCATGTCGTCCCCAACAGATCTCGGAGAACCTGGGCAAGATGTACAGCGAAATGATCTTCGTCCACGGCTTCGTGCACTGCGACCCCCACCCAGGCAACGTGTTGGTTCGCAAGTGTCCCCAAAGCAAGAAGACGGAGATTGTCCTCCTCGATCACGGCCTTTATCAGGTCGGGAAATCGCCGGGCCGCTGGTCAAAAAGAAAATATAATTTGTTCTAATATTGTAGTCCATTTTTCATGCTGCCGGCTGAGGAAAAACAGACGCCGCACACACACTTACACATGCAGACACACACTTTTATTAGTGCAGCAGCGGGCTAAAAGCTTTTTGATAAACAACTGATTTGATGTTGTTCCTTAAGGAAGAGTGTGTTTTGGAAGGATGTCTTGTACTTTCATGTACTTTAATGTTCTACACATGCACACACACCAGTACATGCTCATGGAGTGTAAACACACTTACACTCTCACACACACACACATCTGCGCTTTCTTGCAAACACCCCCTGGCCCGACAGAAATCCCCTTGTTTCAGTCAAAGCCCTCTCCAGTTGATGCTTGGGCTTGTAAGAGGATTCATGAAGAGACTTTGGTCATAAATATACAACTCCCATGTCTGAGAGACAGATATAGACACACACACACACTAATTCCTCTCCTCCCACTCCGGACCATAATGGCACCAATTTATCCATAATGACTTCTGATTTCAACCATCACTTTGGAGTAGAATATTAATCCACTCCCCACACACACACGCACACACACACACACACACACACACACACACACACACACACACACACACACGCACACAATAATTTCCAGTGTCATTTCCAGTTGGTTACTACACACTGCGTACCATATAGCATGCTTTACGATGGTGCAATATCAATTAGGCCTCAGTGCGTTGGGTAAAGTGCTGCAGTGCAGTGTGGGTATGCAAATGGTGGAGGGCTCTTAGCTGGGGGATTGGTTGTGTTTTTACTAAGAGGTGCTAAGAGGGAGACAGCGAGATTTGAGGTAGACCGAAGTGTCCATGCATGCATAGTGAACATATAATTACATAGACACACACACAGAATACACAGATGAAGGGTTTCATATATGAAACTTATTGATCTCTGTGGGGAAATTAGTTTGTTACAGCAGCAGAAGTAATAGGATTCAGAGAAAAAGAGTAAAAAAAAAAAAAAGTAGAATATAAACAATTGTGGGGTTATGTAAACATTTATAGATTTACTTACAGATGTTACTAACAGTCTCAATTGCTTACTTAAATATGGATTACTAAATCTTACATATGATAAATATGAGTATATACATACAGTATGTATTCATAAACATAAACAAATATATTTGAAATATATGCATAGATAAATGTAAACAAATAAGACAAATATAAGAATGTATAAACAGTGTTATATAATATAAAAACATGTATATGAAAAATGAAAAAAAAACCTGAATGAACCTGAAGAGCAAGTACAGCAGTGTACATGGTGTGCAAGTCCACAGGAGGCCATATATATGTATATAAAATGTGGTGATGTATGGCATTATAGAAAGCTAAACACCTTATCAAATGTATGAAACAAAAGTCCAAGGCACTCATCTTTGAAAAATTTAAAAAGCCTTTCAAAACTCTGTTTGTTTCATTCAGTTGCAGACCCCAAACCAAAGAGCAAATTTTTTGGAAGTTTCTTGACCCTGTGTACCATTTTTGTAGCACTCTCTGTTTTTCTTCTTTGTTCCAACCTTATCAAATGTATTCCCTGAGACGAGTGGCATTCGTTCATCCTGACATAATTTCTGCAGCGCACCACAAAGTTTGTGGTTTCAGCTGGATCCTAAATTCACTGTACTATTTTACTGTTTTCTGTTCATTGCTTTTTATCCTACTGTTACTTCACTTTTATATGTCTTGACTTGCAGCGCGTCATACGTGGACCACATATCTTGTTGCTGGATTTTATTGTACGATTTTCACGGCCTACTGCGGTGGATTGCATTGTAACCACTTTTGGCTTTGCCGACCCTTGCCCACTAGAGCAACGAATATAAGTATATCTGGCTGGTATCCTGCCAACTGTGTAATGAACTCCATCACCCTGATTGCCAGTTCTGCAACGGATTGCTGCTCAGACGGCCGGTACCTGGCCAGGAAGGTCTCTGCCCTTACCCTTACGTGCCCTGAAGAGGCAAATGGCCAAAGAGAACGAGAACAAGAAGCCGACACCACAATCCCCTTGAATCGCGCTCCCCCTGCCAGCTTTCCAACCCCCCAGCCTGGCTCCCCATGGTCAGAGATGGTGGTCAAGGGCAAGGCAAGGGGAGTTACCCACCAGCATGTTAGAATTTTGCAAAGTGCATTTCTTTGTTTAGGTCTTTGGATGAAACCATACAATATGTCCAGCATTAGCACTATAAATAACAACTTGCCCAATACTAATCAATACCAATCAATTCTTTAAAGACTTTTTTCTGGTGAATTTATTCTCTTCAACCCAGCTGACGGAAACACATCTATTTTTTGCGACATTTCAAAAATATGCACAAAATTTGCTTGACAGTTGGATGAAAACAGAGCTATAGTAAGGAGAGTGTCAAAGTCTGTGTTATGATTCATCATGGCTTTTGTAACTACTGTCAGAAACCATTCATACTGTAGGTACATATAGCATTAGCACCACTGTTTATAAATATTCATAGACACACACACCCTTCCTTTTTTGAGATGTGTGTGTTTGTAATTCCAAAGGCAGACTTTACCATAACGTTTATTTTATCTTGTCTGCTTTTCCCATTATTGCATTACTCTATTGATCTTTATCGTATGTGTAAGATTTCATTTATCTGTGTGTGTGTGCTTTGTGTGTATTTTTGAGGTGTATCTGTGACTTCATGATTCATTGTCCCACTATGTGTACAGCTGCTATCTGCTTCAGCAGTGTTAACCGACAGTACAGGTATCGCTGCCTGAACTTTCTCCATAGGACCAAAAACTTCTGAGTAACACTCTTCTTCCAGGGCAAGATGTAGACAACATAATGTCACATTGAGATATTTCCAGCGCCGCTGCAATGGAGTTTGATGAAATTTTTCAGCTATCCAAAACATCACTGGTAAATGTCAGGCTTTGGTGTCAGTCCATTAGAATTGAAGAGCAACAGTCTTCTTTCTATACTCACCATTTTGCACTGGTGTTCAACAATCACACAGGGAGAAAACCATTGTAGAAGAGGCAGAGATACAATCATAGTAGCCTCAGTAGACCAGAATGCAATGCAGCTACAAGACGTGTTTTGAATAATGGGTGCGACTCTAGGTTTTTCATGACTGGAAATATTCTCACTCTGCTATCACTATTCTTCTCTCCATCTACATGTAACCCACACCAGTACATGCTCATGGAGTGTAAACACACTTACACTCTCACACACACACACATCTGCGCTTTCTTGCAAACACCCCCTGGCCCGACAGAAATCCCCTTGTTTCAGTCAAAGCCCTCTCCAGTTGATGCTTGGGCTTGTAAGAGGATTCATGAAGAGACTTTGGTCATAAATATACAACTCCCATGTCTGAGAGACAGATATAGACACACACACACACACTAATTCCTCTCCTCCCACTCCGGACCATAATGGCACCAATTTATCCATAATGACTTCTGATTTCAACCGTCACTTTGGAGTAGAATATTAATCCACTCCCCAAACACACACACACACACACACACACAGTCATTTCCAGTGTCATTTCCAGTTGGTTACTACACACTGCGTACCATATAGCATGCTTTACGATGGCGCAATATCAATTAGGCCTCAGTGCGTTGGGTAAAGTGCTGCAGTGCAGTGTGGGTATGCAAATGGTGGAGGGCTCTTAGCTGGGGGATTGGTTGTGTTTTTACTAAGAGGTGCTAAGAGGGAGACAGCGAGATTTGAGGTAGACCGAAGTGTCCATGCATGCATAGTGAACATATAATTACATAGACACACACACAGAATACACAGATGAAGGGTTTCATATATGAAACTTATTGATCTCTGTGGGGAAATTAGTTTGTTACAGCAGCAGAAGTAATAGGATTCAGAGAAAAAGAGAATATAAGCGTACAAATCGAATATAAAAATAAGCAATCAAAATAGTCAACGAATATAATGATAAAGTAAATAGAGTATAAACAATTGTGGGGTTATGTAAACATTTATAGATTTACTTACAGTTGTTAGTTACAGATGTTACTCTCAATTGCTTACTTAAATATGGATTACTAAATCTGACTTATGCTAAATATGAGTATATATGTATTCATAAACATAAACAAATATATTTGAAATATATGCATAGGTAAATGTAAACAAATAAGACAAATATAAGAATGTATAAACAAAATATAAAAACATGTATATGAAAAATTAAAAAGCAAGTAAGCAAGTACAGCAGTGTACATGGTGTGCACAGGAGGCCATATATATGTATATAAAATGTGATGTATAGCATTATAGAAAGCTAAACACCTTGTCAAATGTACGAAACAAAAGTCTAAGGCACTCTTTTTTTTAAAATTAAATTTAAAAAGCCTTACAAAACTCTGACTGCCTTGGACTTTTGTTTCATTCAGTTGCAGACCCCAAACCAAAAAGCACATTTGGGAGTTTGGAAGTTTCTTGACCCTGTGTACCATTTTTGTAGCACTCTCTGTTTTTCTTCTTTGTTCCAACCTTATCAAATGTATTCCCTGAGTGGCATTCGTTCATCCTGACATAATTTCTGCAGCGCACCACAAAGTTTGTGGTTTCAGCTGGATCCTAAATTCACTGTACTATTTTACTGTTTTCTGTTCATTGCTTTTTATCCTACTGTTACTTCACTTTTATATGTCTTGACTTGCAGCGCGTCATACGTGGACCACATATCTTGTTGCTGGATTTTATTGTACGATTTTCACGGCCTACTGCGGTGGATTGCATTGTAACCACTTTTGGCTTTGCCGACCCTTGCCCACTAGAGCAACGAATATAAGTATATCTGGCTGGTATCCTGCCAACTGTGTAATGAACTCCATCACCCTGATTGCCAGTTCCGCAACGGATTGCTGCTCAGACGGCCGGTACCTGGCCAGGAAGGTCTCTGCCCTTACCCTTACGTGCCCTGAAGAGGCAAATGGCCAAAGAGAACGAGAACAAGAAGCCGACACCACAATCCCCTTGAATCGCGCTCCCCCTGCCAGCTTTCCAACCCCCCAGCCTGGCTCCCCATGGTCAGAGATGGTGGTCAAGGGCAAGGCAAGGGGAGTTACCCACCAGCATGCTGTCCCCGACCTCACCACGCTCTCCACCACTGCTTTCTGGTCCTTGAACGCCTTGACGAGGACAAGCCTTCTCTGGTTACCCATGGTCCACTGAGACAACCCGACGGCCAGGGCCAGAATAACCGCAGGAGGAATCAATCAAACCTCTCCTTACGCCCTTCTCTCTACAGTCCTTTGAGACATGCTTGTGGTGAAGTGGACCACCATCGGGCAGCTGCTCCAGGGAAACAGGCCCTCTGTTCACCATGCTTCTTGCTCCTTTCCCTGCTGCCCCTGTCCCCCACATCACTCTCCCTCGGCATGGACTCAATCACCACTTCATTATAGGTATTATCTGCAGCTCTGTGGTGAGGGATGTTGTCCTTGCCTGGGCAACCGGCCTTTCAAAGACCCTCTGCTTCCCTGGTGCCTGAGTTTTAGATCTCCAGTGGAGACTCATGACCGTCCTGGACAAACGTCCCAATCTGGACACCATCGTTTTCCATATTGAACGGATTCCATCCGTCAAAGAAAAACAGGACTTTGTCAATCTCATCTCACTCCTACTGGACTCTCTCATCCCTCCGCTCCTGGCTGGCTCCTCAACTATTGTACAGCTATCAGACTGGACTATGTCAACAGCTTTGATTTGCTTTCTCTGCTAAAAGGACGAGGGCTTTGTTACTTTCAAAAGACATTGCAGCATGCATTAGTGCTTGATATAATGGTAAAGTAGGAAATGACTGTTCTTTACCTGCCCCTCACATGGACCTATAGACCAGCCCATTTCCTACCACATCCCAGGTCTTATCACTAATGATCTGATCACTATTCAGCAAAAGCCTGCCCTGCACGCATCCCCTGTAAATAAATCTATTAAATTTGGTTTGTTAAATGTTAGGTCCTTATCCAACAAGTCTTTTATCTGCCAGATTTTTCATATTCGATTTTCTTATGACAAAATCTTGGCTGCGTGAGGGTAAAGATGCACTCTGACTATTCCCATTTTCCTCAGCTCAGATTATCGGGGGGGAGGAGGTGGCCTCGTGGTCATTCATAAAAATCTTTTTTTTTTGTCTTGGTTTTAATATCCACGTGTGCTGTCCATACCTCACTCTCACCCATTTTATTAATCATGATCTTCTAATCTGGTTCATTCTATTAAAGGTGCCACTCACTCTAAAGGCCATACACTTAATTTGGTTCTCTCTCTATTCTACTCTACTCTTTTCTGTCCTTTTCTACCCTACTCTACTCCACTCTGCTCAACCCTATACTACTACACTCTCCTCCCCTCTTCTCTCCTCCTCCCCTCTTCTCTCCTGCTCTCCTCTCCTCTCCTCTCCAGGTTCTGCAGCCAGACTTCAGGTTGAACTACTGTCGGTTGTGGCAGGCTCTGATCGGAGGTGACATGTCTGGGGTGGAGCGATACAGCCGGAGGTTGGGAGCCGGAGATCTCTACCCGCTGTTCGCCTGCGTCCTCACCGCCCGATCCTGGACCGCTGTCAATGCAGGCATCAGCTCTACGCCCGTCACAAACTCTGAGGTAGACACACACACTCTCACTCACACTCACACACACACACACACACACACACACACACACACACACACAAGCACACACACACTTCTATACTTATGAGGACATTCCATTGACTACACTCATTCCCTAAACCCTAAACCTAAACCCTAGCCCTAACCCCCACCACTACATGCCTATCCTAACCTAAACCTAATCCTAACTCTAATCTTAACAAACCTAAACCTAAATCTAATCCCAATCCTAAACTAGCCCATTGTAGAAAAGATGACCAGACAAAATGACATCACTTTGCCAACATGTTGTCATTTTGAATGTCTAAAACTCAAACTGGCTTTCACAATTACAGAAATACAAGATCACACACACACACACACACACACACACATATATTTACATATACACCTAACAAACATGGATGGTAACATTGGCGGGCAGACATACACATGAAGGGTACCTTGCATGTTTGGAGGCACATATATAGACACATATAGACACACACAGCAACACACTACAAATAATAGACAAATATTTCCAATAGTCATGTCATTGAAGGCGCAAATACACACAATCACAGACATATCACTGCTTTCAGTTGAAAACCTTGTGTCTCAAATACAAGACCCACAATCCAATTTACCCAGAGGGCTCAATCAAATTAATCTTATCAAAAGTGTGAAGTTTTCAGCATTTACAACAGGCAGACCACCATGCAGTTTTGAAAAAGGTTTTGGAATGGTTTCACAAGCTGAAGGGTCAGAACATTTTCTCAGCCAATAGAGGACCATGTCATCCTTCAATTAAAGTAAAATCATTAAATTCACCTAAATTGGAGTTACAAGGTGACAACAGCGATGTTTCATTAAGTGTATATATTTGTGCTCAACCAGCATACATGTTTCAGTTTGTGTGTGTGTGTGTGTTTGTATTTGTACATGTATGTGTATACAACCCTCTACCTGCAGGGGTTCCATGATGCCATCTGTGCTAGAGAGAGAGTTTATTTATACCTCTGTTATGCAACATTTTGTAGCTGGCAGTAGCACCACACAACAGTCTGCAACAGTGCGCCGATGGGGAACGTGCCACCCCCTCACACATGTTAGGCATTACAAGAAAGAATTTGGCAGGGTCCAGTCCGTGAATAACTAGCTGTGGCTTTTTTTTGCTATTCCTGAAAGTGAAATGACATAACCAGGTATCCAGACAGTCAGAAATACCAAAAAAAAGTATTGACAATATGCCTCAGAAAATAGTTGAATGTTCAATGTGCTTGAACCTGTTAGCTAATTCAAGAGCTTTGTAGACTCATAAGCAAGAAATAAGCTGTAATCTAACAAACACATACTCTCACACCTTCTCTCCCTTCACTCCCCCTTGCCTTTGTTGGCACTACAATGTGTCTGAAATGTCTGGAATCATAGGGAAACCACCAACTAAAGTATCAAACCTGGTGGGATTCGAACCCACAACTTTATTCAAAGACCAGAAACTAGAAAAGATGAAACAGAAGAGGCCCAATAATTGACCCCTGTGGGACCCCACGCAGAGACAATGAAATGCGGGCCCTGCATATACAACTGAAACCAGCTGAAAACTGAGCCAGACATGCCAACGCAGCTCTCAAGCCTGTCTATAAAAATACTGTGATCAACTGTGTTGAATGCCGCCCTCAGATCCAATGAAACCAACACAGATACCTTTTTAGCATCAGTGTTAACCCTTAAAGAGATACTCCACTTAGTTTTAACATGGGGGTTATTTGGCACTTGACCACCATGAAAGCCATAATATAATCTAATCACCAACACTGGATGCAGCTGGAAGAGTTTGTAGTGTTCAGATTTTTACTTCCCATTCATTTGAATGAGGCAAAAAAATAGCCTGAAAACTGACATTTAACACACTTGTGAACAGTTTCAACAACTGATCCCGCTACTGTGATTTTCAACTGACGTTTGGTCATATTTTTTAGAACATAATTTCGCCAAATAGCATTTTTATTAATAGAGGAGACCGTAGTGGAGGGATACATGCCTCCGCTATGTCCTCGTGGCAGATTAATTCAGAGCTGCACCTAATACTGGGCGAGCGAGCACCACTCAGTATGGTGAGGAAGTGCCATTTTACTGACTGATAGATTGACCTGAATTTGGCTCCTGATGAAGACATGTGCCATGGAAAAAAATAACTAAGATTGAAATTGGTTAGCATCAACACTGCCAAGGCGTTATGTTAGTCTGTGAAGTTGTTCCACCATGCCATAATACAGCCTCTAAGGAAACATGGCTCAAAGTTTGTGAACTGTTAACAGCTTAAAGGAATAGTTCACCCCAAAATGAAAATTCAATTAGTTTCAACTCACCCCATGTTGGAACAAACTCCATTGTAGTTCATAGTACCACCAAACACACAATGAGTTAGCCGTGTAGTTTCATCTCAGCCTCTTCCAAACTATTGAAATTAACTGGCCATCTTTTTACAGCTCCAAATTTCTCCAAACAGCTTGTGCAACAGAATCCAAGTGTTTTGTAGCCAAATGTTTGCACTGTTGGTCCAATTGTACCATATTTACCTGATTATCTCCTATATTTTCCTTGCCCAGTCTTGCTAACGTGTGTAAGCTTTGCAACTGCAGTGGCTAATGACAAAAAAAATAAATAAATAAATCGCCAGTTCAATCACCGGCTATTATGTTATAATACTGAAAAACAGCTAACATGCCAGAGCTTAGCAATATAATAGAGTTTATCTATTCTTCTTACTTAATACATTGGGTAAAATACAGTATGTGGCTATCCTGATTATTCCAGGACTGTAGTAAGTTACAGCAGCAGTTGATGCTGCACACCTAGCTAGGTGCACAGCATTTGTACTTGTTTTTTTGGGGGGGGTTTTCTGTATCTTTGGTGCTAAACTGTGGTGTTTCTGCACTGCACTTCCCAGAGATCACTTGGCAATCATACGTGTCCAGTATTGTGACGTCTTTTTCCTTGGATTTTCTGTTGATGCAGTTTCAGTTTCTCTTTTCTTTGTCTGTTCAGCCATGGTGGCTATCACTGCTCATGCTAACTAGCCAGTTCTTCTTCTGTTTATTCCAACACACCGGAAATGTAAAACGCATCACTTCCTTTGCGGCAAAGGATTTTTCCCAGGAAAGACCTACCAGACACTGAGTGTTTAGAACAGCAAATGTAGAAACTTTCATGAACTGAGTATAGGTTAAATCACTATTGTGTTATATCAACCAGATAGAGAGTAGCAAAACAGACTTGTAAGGTATATTTTCAGATTCACCGGAGGCTTGCAGCATTGACAAATCACCAAAAAATGGTCACAAAATATATCAACGAGGAAAAGGGATGTTATTACCACTTACTAAAGTAATGATGACATAAAACCCATATGTCAAAGTTGGTTGAATTGCCTTTTAAGCAAGAAAGTGTTTTTTCCTCCCAGTGTCAATGCAAATCTGTATTTCTCAGTTGATAGAAACACAACAGAAATTACATTTTCATGACTAAGACTTACGCTAGTGTGTTTTTATGTATGCATGAACATAGGTGTGTGTGTGTAATGTCTGATCTTCATCCTCTCTCTTTCTCTCTCCCCTTCTCTGAGATGAAAGCACTCTTTCCGTCAGTCCAGTCCGTCTGCCTTTGTAATTTATATTCCCTGTTCACTGCGCACACACACGCGCACACACAGACACACACACACACACACAGCCCATTAGGGCAGACAGCACTCTAGTGCCTTCTACATCAGTACACTAGTTGATTGTGCAGCACTCTGGAGTTAAGAAGACATTATTAGACACACATTTCTCTCGCCACAACCACTCATCTGCTTTTTTCTGTCTTTGCCGCCTCTTCTGACGACTCCGCTCTTTTCTCCTCTCTTGTCTCTTCCTCTGTTCTCTTCTCATCTTTGTTCCTCTCTTCTCCGCTCTCCTGTGCACGGCTAATTTTTAAGTCCTACCTCTAACAATTATGATGCATTCCATTAGTGATAGTGCAATCACATGCACACACAAAATGTGGAGTGCTTTTAGAGCATTGGCTTTTTGCAGCCTCTATTTCACATTCACACGCAGGAATATTTATCTTTTAATGAATGTTTGTCTTGTAAACATTAAAAACAAAGTAATTAGTCAAAAATAGAAGCAGTCAATGGTTTGGCAAATCGTCTACAAAAGGTCATTGTGAGTAAAGTTAATTAGGCTTTAGTTTGTATAGGAAAGTCATTTAGATATTGAATAGAAACAGAGGACTTATTGTGTATAAAATGGGTCAATGTGTGGATATCTTGGTTCAGCGAGCTAAGGCTTATACCTACTCATGATAACTCATCTTTCCTGTTGCTATCCACTGTATAGGATCTAATAAAGTTCAGACAAGATTAGATGAAACTTTATTGATCCCTGTGGGGAAATGAGGTCGTTGCAGCACCAAAAGTAATAGGATTCAGTGGGGAAAAAGACAAATAGAATATAAGCACAAAATAAGCAATAAAAATAGTAGAAAAAATAAAATAAAACAACAATAAACATATATATAAACATATACTGCTGACAATTTCAGCAGGTTAAAGGAAAAATCCCCCCTCAAACATTTTAACACAAAATGGCTATTGGCAACGTGACTTGCATTCCTGGGCCCATTTTGTGATTTGGTGGTGTATTTTTCTTATTCCAGTGGATAACTGGCCAAGTGTAGATGCTGTGATGTCACGTTGAGATATTTCCAGCGCAGCTACAATGGAGTTTGATGGCAGAAAATTTTTCGATGATCTAAAACATCAGCGCTAAACATCAGGTTTTGGTGCTCAGATCAAGGAGCGAGGGCTTCTCAGAGAGACCAATTTCTCCACCCGCAGTAGCCTCAATTGACCTTATTCACACGGCAGCCATTTTTAACACTTGGGGTGGGAAACTACCTGTAAAATCGGCATATATATAAAAGTTACTTGCTTATTTAAACACATAAGTGAGGACAATACTGATGAACAGTTACCAAATTAGCTAGCAATCTCAAGAACAACAATCCAATGACTTTGAATTTAGCAAGGAAGTTAGTAAGCTATTAGCTAGCTTAAGCTATCTAGCTAGACTCTGGTAGCTACGATAATGGACCAAATATATTCAAATGTAAACATATCCCTCTGGATTCTTCATATCCATTTGTTTCAAATCTGTTTTTCAATGTGAATCAGTGAAATGATAAATGTTTGTATGATGTATCTTGGTTCACAGCAGCACAGAGCGACTGGACTGTTCAGGTAGAGTTTCACACCCTGTTCAAAATGTGTTCAAAATGGCCGCCATGTGAATAAGGTCAATAGTGCCAGAATGTAATGCAGCCACAAGACACATGTTTTAAATAAGGGCCGACACATAAAGCCAAGCTGGATCCAGTCAGGCCCATGCCAGACAAGGCAGGCCGAGGGAAAGTAGATACAACAAAAAGGTAAATTACCTCACCAAAATAACTCCTGAAAGTGATGATACGCAACAGTGTAATAATAATCTGATGGGGGATTTTTATAAACAGTGTTATAAAAGTTTGAAAAAATAAAAAGATATAGATGGTGGAACCATTATGAAAATGTTAATATAAATATAACAATCTGCGCAAACTTAGGAAGCAGATACATGAATTTACAGCAATATACATGATGTGCAAATGTGCATTGTATTCACATTAACAAATCTACACAAGGCCATGCAGATGTGCAGAAAGTGCCGTGGCGTGTGGGCTGTGAAAAGTAATAAAATAATACATTATTACTCTATCAGTAGTAGCAGCAGTAGTAGTAGTAGTAGAAGAAGAAACACTAGTAGTAGAAACAATCATATAAATAGAGAGCATTATAGTGAAGAAATAGTAAAAGAACAAATTGCATCCTGGATGGTCAGTAAGCTTAGGTAACTAACATCCACTCCACTATGGCTTCACACCATTTGTTACCTCTTTAACTCTATTGCTGTGGGACTTCAGATCCATCATGCATGATAACAGTGACCTCTGAAATCAATTCATTTCCTCTCAGTGCAATGGGCTTTATTAGCCTTTGGCATATATTACAAAGTCTAAGAAAAAAAGCAGTGATTATGAAATCAAATATTATATCTGCACTAGACTTAATATGATTTTTATGTAAATACACCCGTCTTATCTGCCTAAATCATAAAAGTGGAGCTGCAACAGAGAAGATCGTCCCATCCCCACTAATTGAGACGCCATAGATTCACCCTATTTGCCCAAATTAAATGCTGGTGTCGGAATGGGAATCGTCTCCATACAAAGTGATGAATCCAAACTTGAGATTGAAATCCAAAAGTGTCTCCTAAACAGCAGTGAGTGAGCGCTCCATCCAGAGAAAACTGGACTCTCCAATGATGGCTGAACCTCTTTGCCAACTCCACCCCAACACACACTAAGAAGAAGACATTTAATTTACTGACGTTACCTTACAGGATTTCTGGGTAATGAAGTCCTCACATTTCAAACAGTCACCTCTTATAACACAATACAGGTGTTGTCACTGACATATCTTTCTGTTTCTGTAACTGTGATCGAGGGTCACAAAATGCTAACTGGCTAACCAAGGCTAACGCTAATTTCTGTGCTGTTAGCATGTTGCGCAGTCGTCTGACAACAGAAACAGAAAGATATGTCAGTGACAACACCTGTATTGTGTTATTCATTATATTGAAACACAAAATTAGTGATCACAGACAGTTATGGGCAACAGAACTTTGGCTTTTTAACATTGCTGCCAATGGTGAGATCTGAGCTATATCCTGCAGAAGTACGGCAGCCATGTTTGTGAAAAGGGCTTATTGCTCCGACTACAGTTGAGATTCCAGAGAAACGGTGCAGACCGAAAACGGCACCGGTAAAGAATAACACGATAATTGCAGATTATACAGTCGATTCTGACATGCCTTATTGTGTCCTCTTTCTCCCTTCCTCTCTTTCTCATCTCCCTCTGTCTCTCTCCCCACAATTTCCTAATGTCTCCCAACCACTGTACAGTCATACCGCCGACTCTCCAATACATTGGAAAAAAAGGAAGAAGAAAAAAAAGAAAAATCACCAGCCCAGACCCCCCCCCCCCCCCCAACGCCACGCCACCCTCCCAGCCGCATTCTCTTTGCCTTTTGCACGGCCTATTATCGTACCACTTGCAATACAATATGTCCTTATTGGAGCTTTCAGATGCAAATAAGAGCGCTGTCGCTTTCTCTGTGTCCTGCTGACAGCTGTAAGGCCCGCTAACCAGCCTCCCATAATTGCTGCTAATTATTATTCCCCAAGCAGGACTCAGCAGAGTACTTCAGAGCACCCAACCCCTGTTATTTGGGCTGGGAGGTGTGTGTGTGTGTGAGGTGGGGGTGGGGGGGGGGTGGGGGTGTTGTTATGTGGTGTTTTATGTCTGGTAGCTTCTGATTTCGATTTGTAAGGAATTTGCAAGGAAGGAAGGGAGGGCTTGTTAGTAAGCAAGGAAGGGGGTGAAAGGAAGGAAGGAACGAATGAAGGATTTGTAAGCAAGGAAAGGAACGAGGAAAGAAGGAAGGAAGGAGTGAAGGGTTTGTAAGTAAGCAAGGTGAGGAGGTAAGAAGAAATGAAGGGTTTGTAAGTCACAAGGACCGGAAGAGGGAAGGAAGGAAGAGTTTGTAAGTAAGCAAGGAAAGGAAGGAGGGAGGAAGAAAGGAGTGAGGGGTTTGTAAATACCGTATTTCCTCTAATATTGGCCCGGGCCTTTATTTACCTCAACTGCAGAGGGTACCAGGCCTTTATTGGAAGCAGGCTTATATTAGAGACAGGCCTTTATTTCTAATTCCCTCTGTTTGATAAGTATATTTGCTCATATTTTAGTATGAAGCCTCCTTGTTTTCTGATCTGCTTCTGTTGGGGTACGTTAGGTAGACGTTTTTTTGTTACTGCAATGCATTACGATAATTACGGTAATCGACAACGGCATGCTCCAGAGACTTCCGCCGGCCGAGCCATCTTGTGGCACTTGTACGTTACTACAAACTACAGTTACAAACAGGCACCAGGAGTTTACCGGTATCCACCGTTGTTTGCATGTAAGCTGAAGCTAACTGAAGCTAACTGAACCTGGGCGCCGATGTGTTCCCGGTGATCCGGCCGAGATTTCGGCGGGGGTCCGGGGCTTGGATCGGGAGGATCAATGAGGGCCGTGGGCGCGGTGGAGAGGCAGCGGCGGAGAGAGGAGACGAACACAGTGCAGCTATATACTAGGTTTTGACCTAGTCTTGTTTCCCTTGTTTTTTCCCCCGGCCTGTATTTGAGACCGGCCTTTATTTGTTCGTGTCGACGACGGCCCCGGCCATTATCGGAGACCCGGCTTTTAATTGACTACAGGCCACTATTAGAGGAAATACGGTAAGAAAGGAATGAAGGGTTTGCAAGTCACAAGGAAGGAAAGAAGGAAGGAAGGAAGGGTTTGTAAGTAAGCAAAGAAGGGTGAAAGGAAGTAAGGAACAAATGAAGGGTTTATAAGTAAGCAAGGAAAGGAGGAAGGAAAGATTTATATACATGTATATTACATACTTACCTTTCGTGTGTGTGTGTACGAGGATAATGTAGCTGATTCAGAAGGCGTAGGAAGCGCCGCGCTACATCGGTGCTGTTTGTTGACATCACTTAGTTGGGGCGAGAGACAAAGAAAGACAGACAGTAGAGGAGAGAGAGAGATGGAGAGAGAGAGAGAGAGGCTCCACCTCACGTCAGTCTGTTTATCAGCGTCAGGATGTTGACTTGTTGTCTGTCTCTCACTGTGTTTGTCACTTCCCTGTTTATCTGGACTGACAGCTCTGACAATACTGCTGTCACGCACACACACACGCACACACACACACACACACACACACACACACACACACACACGGACACCCTGGGAAATTCTCTCCATCTCAACTAGGTAGAGTATGCACATCAAAACACCCTGAGCAGGTATGGTATCTGTTTCACTAAACACAGCTGGACTTAATGTCCCTTAACAGTTACTTTCCTGTTGTCCTTTTTTTCTTATTCTGCTCATTTATAGTTTCACAGCTTTCATCAGCTGTGTTGAATCAGAAATAGGCTGGTGTTGTTTCTTTATTTTGGTGGGTAAATTGGTCTCAAATTCAATTCCAGGTAGCACTGAAAAGCCTAAATAGCACTAAAAAGTCGTAAAATTGGCTTTCTGAAACCTGATACCAAATCTGAGAATATATTTATTGTTAGATATGATTTTGTCCAGAATCCCACGACTATCTGTATTGTAGGTAGAGAGATAACAGTGAAACTATGATCAAAACAGTCGTTCTTCTAAATTCTCTAATTGTGTTAACTTCTTGTAAATTAAATAATGGTGAAGTTTAACAATTCATCAGTTTGCTGGGGACCCCCTGGAACCCCCTCAAGGACCCCTGGTGGTCCCCGGACCCCACGTTGAGAACCACTGGATTAGAAGGTGGTTCATTTGTGGATGTCTTTTCCTATAGCATGGGCAAATAGAATCTACAAGGGCCTTGTTCAATTCAAAATTTTTAGGACATGGGATTGAAAACACTATTTAAAAGTATAGAATTTGGGATATTTTTGGCATGAAAATGGTCAAATTTCACAATATTGAATATCAGCATATGAGCAATGTCAGATTATGACATTGCTGATAATCATTACTACTACTACTACTGCTACTACTACTACTACTGCTACTGCTACTACTACTACTGCTACTGCTACTACTGCTGCTACTACTACTACTACTACTGCTGCTGCTACTACTACTACTGCTACTGCTACTACTGCTGCTACTACTACTACTACTACTGCTGCTGCTACTACTACTACTACTACTACTGCTACTAATACTAATAATGATAATAATAATGATAATGAAGAAGAACCAAGCGTGACCAGAAGGTTGCTGGTTTGAATTGTTGGACCAGCAGGGAAAATTTGGATGAGGAAAGTCTCGCCTCCCTCCAAAACTGCTGTTGATGATAAAAGAGTGTACAATGCAGCAAGTCTTAATGGGTATGTAAAAAAGATATGAGACCACATTGAGCTGTATTTGACAGTGAAATATAAAACTGCCATGTCTGATTGCGCTTCTATTCAGGGTTTCCGGACTACATAAAAAGACATTTCTCCAAATTCCCAAGTTTCCACTTATCTTTTAATTCCATTGTGCGACAGTCCGGTCTCATAATTTCCTGCACTCAGGCAGATTGTGCACATCCTGATTTTCCCTTTTCTATCTAAAGGCAGCCAAATGATGTGGCTGTAAGCTTTAAGCAGTGTAGTCCACTTCCTCCCACAGCTAATAGTGTAATTTAGCCCTGTTTACCTGCAGCAGGGAGAGGCCTTTGAAGTGGAGTAGAGCGGGACACTGCGGTCGAGATGAAGAGACAAGCAGTCGTCGACAACATCAAAGAGGATGCGTCGTCGCCATGGAGGCAAACCTCGTCTCTCTGTCTCGCTTTTTCATCCCTCATAATTTCTGTGATTCGTCATTTACGGTTGTCCTTGTTGTCAGGTCCTCCGCCGAGGCAAAATTTAATCCTATTCTTGTTTAATCCCCTCCATCCCTCCCTTACTACTTAATTCATCCCTGCATTCATCCTCCCTTCTTCCCCTTCATCCCTGCCGTCCCTCCTTTCCTTACTGACAAGCCCCATCATTCATGCTGTCCCTCTTTCCTCCCTTCCTTCCTCGCTTACGCACAAACCCGTCACTCCCTGATTCTTTCCGTCGTTCTTTCCTCCCTTCCACTATCTTTCCTTCCTTCATAATTTAAGGGGTCAGTAACTCCCGGCCCGTACCGTTTTAGAACAAAAACTCCCCACTCATTGGATTTTCAAGACGATCGCTTTTGGTAAATATTAGGAGCAGGAGCCTTGTTTGGTGATATTGCTAGATCTGCTCGACGGTCACAGCCGAACGAAAATAATGGTGTAGCTGAAATAATAAATCAGAGGTTGCTGAGGACATAGACGTGCACCTGCACATACACACACACACACACACACCCTTTCTCTTTCGCTCTCTCATGCCACACACAGGAATAATTAGCACTGCCATAAGCCATAGATCTTACTTAGAAATAGACACACACACACATTTCCTAACAAGCATTGCACAGCAGGCATTTGAATGCATACTTTGGTCCTGATGTGTTTCGTAAATCCACCAATGGAAAGTTAATAAGCATATAAATTAACCAATGAGGAGATGGCTTGTCTAATAAATTGAACGCTATGGAGCTACGGTGTGTGTGTGTGTGTCAGGGAAGTGTGGTTTATGGGGAGGCAGCAGATATCATTGCTCATAGTGCTATGTCTTTGTAGGAACTGTGCTGATTAAGCTGAGGTTGATAAGACAGCTCCTGGGGGTATTCCACAACACAAGATTACCAGTTAAGTCGGGCTTATTTCAGTAAGTCAGCCTTATTTTCAAGACATTCGGTTCCACAAAGCAGGTTTAAATAAGTCTGAGCTTAGTTACAATGGAAAGTTGGAGAGGCAGATTTAGTCAGAAGAAAAAAAGAAAGAAGAAGAATAGGGGGAAAAAATGCCTACATGGACAATAGGCTGCCAGGTCATAGCCCCGACCGCCTACTGAGCAATGTAATGCATGTGCCTGTTGTACAGCCCACTAGATTAGTCAACTGCCTTTTCCTCACTCTAATTCTGCCGAGGTGATATGACTTAAAATACATCATTTCTGCATGTAGAATATGATATTTTGAACACTAGGCCTGTTTTCACAGAGAATCTCAAAGTAGGATATCTGATATCTGTTCTTACATCTTGGTGATCTTCCTTATTCTCATATCAAAAAGAAAACGGTTCACAGACTTACCCTACTTATTTAAGAATATAGCCCCTTTTCCCATGGCACAGCCGAGGGCATCAAGAGGCATATTCACAAACTTTGTGATTTTTAAATTAATCACAATAATTTTAATATAAAACACAGACACTCTGGCGTCTCTGAGATCATCCCACTTTTGCGCCTGATTGATATAAAATTATTACAATGGCTATGAAGGTGTCAGTGTCGCTTGAGATGATGTTTTTAGCAAGAGCAAAATTCCAGTACTTGATATAATACATATTGAAGTTGTTTATTAAATTGAATATCCATCATGAGTATAAAAACAGTGGCCCCTACTTTGACAAAATGATTGCTGACATGAACATAAAACTCATTATGGAATGTCGTTTAATCTAATACTTATCTTAAGACCTTTAAGACGAAACTTAAAAGTTCCCTTAGGGAAAATTGTGTCATTATTGGATGAGTGTTATAGATTATATTACACTTATAAATGAATCTGAAACTGATACTATATGAAATTGAAATTGGTTGGATTTGATATTCGCACATTACCCCTCCACAAAAGGCCAGACTGTCCCATGGCCTCTTCCTTGAAAAGTTTTCACTTTCTAGAAAATTCCTTAATCTGGATTTATTCTTCTTCTTTTTTTTTTTTTACTCGGCAAGTCACGCTCGTGTGTCTGTGGCCTGAGATGAATCCACTTAATTTGGCTGCTAATCCCTCCATCCTTCTCCTCAAATTTTAGGAGAGGGGGGGATTTGGGAGGGTTTTATCAGATAAGCAAACAGGCCAGTGCAGCTCTGCGGCACTTTCCGCCGTGTTCTCCCCACTTCCACTGCCCTGTGTTGAAAGTTATTGAAAAGGCAGTTGTTTGAGAAAGGAATGGAAAGAAAGATATTAGCGGGGGTTTCTGAGTTTGAATGAAGTAGAAATATGGGCTATCTTGAATACTCATCCTTAAACATGAAGTGGTAATCCATTTTTTCCGTCTCTATATTTGATGTTTTTGCACTGCGCTTCCCAGAGATCACCTGTCAATCAAACAGCGTGGCCAATGTGACGTCTTTTTCTCTGATTTTCTGTTGATGAAGTTTAAAGACCCCATGAAACGGCGTCTTTACTTCCTTGATTTGGTGTATTTTCTGTTGAAACAGGAGCGGGGCATAACGCAGTGAGGGATCATACCAATGGAATATCAGTCAGGGAGAGAAAGGTATTTGATGGGAGGGGTGGAGGGGCGGTATTGTTCAAAAACCTGTCACTATTCACTATTATACAGTAATCACTATTGTGCAAAATGGACATTTATTTAGATGAAAATGTTTATCACTTTAATCTTTTTTTCATATCGTATTGAATCAGTTGTGCAAACTGCTTGCCCCTTGCAGCTTATTACTATACATGTGCTTATTCCTCCATAGTGGAAATGTCTTGCTGGCCATTTTACCTTCTTTACCTTCTTGCCTACTTATATACTGGACCTTTATCCTGCATCCCTTTGTGCTAATGACCATATCCATTTTCTCAGAACAGAGTGTTCCCACCGATGATCCAGCCCTCTGGTGCTAAACTCTGTTGTTACATGAATTTCATTCCTTGAAGCTTTTTTTTTTCACCATGTGTTTGTTGCATTTCATCATAGCTGAGGATTAACATGATTCTATACGTTTTTATGGTATTCCTTCCTGCTTTATTCAGTATACAAAGAGAAGAGAAACCGAGAAGAGGATGACGTAACATTGGTCATGTGCTGGATTCAAACCCATGAGATCCAATAGATATTTTGTCATTTTGTGCTATTCAGTAGAAGTGCTATAGTAAGTAAAAATAAGTAGGCTAAGTAAAAGTGCTAATAAGTAAAAATCTTACTCATTGCCTATTTACAAAATAGCACATGCAAAAGAAGTCAAATCAAAAACAAATTATTTTATTTTTATACAAATAATTATTTTTGGATCATAAGTTTGAAATCCCAAGCTTTATTGAGTGATACCATTGAGTTTCAATAGTTATGGCCACCAAAAAACCTCACACTCGTGCTGTTACTAATGCTATTGCTATCCTTATTGCTCTCTCCACCTGCACGTAAAACCAATGTCCAGGCAAGTTCACTGGGGCATATCAAAAGGCATTCTGGGAAATGTAGGAAATCACGAGGCAGGTTGAGGGAAAGTGGGTACAACAAAAAGTTAATTACAACACTTATTCACAAAATAACTCCTGGAATGCATTGAACAGCACAAATTGATGATATATAACTGCCGATATCTACAGTATATCTATTTGTATATATGTTGTTATTCTAGTTATAGTTACTACAGATATACCTAAACTGCCCCTGCACATTTATTTATTTTATTAACATTTATTTATTTTTATTAGATACAAATTTTACAAACTATCAAAGGTTTTTCTAATTATGGTTCAAATATTCACTCATTTTCATAAAAAAATTGAAAAAGTTATCAGAACATTGAAGGTGATTGATTCCCATCTAGTAAGATCGTCCGGCTGTGGTTCTCACACTGTTTCATTTAATATAGCGTTGTGATATAACACCTCTTCACCAGTCTTGGATCAGGCTTTTTTTTCCCATGTCACTAATGCTATAGTTAAAAAAAAAGGGGATTGGATTGTGGAATGGTATAAACATCAATAGGATGTAATATAGGCTAGCAGTGTAAACAGGATTTCCCTGGAGTTGTAGTGAAGTGAGCAGTGTGGCACTGAAACAAGTGAGTCAGCAGAAATCTCTCTGTGATCTCTCTTACTCTCTCTCTCTGTCCCTCTCTCTCACTCACTGTATCGCTCTGTTTCACAAACCCTTGTCTGCAAACACGCTTTCCACTGGGATTTAGAGAATGTATCTATGGACAAACTGTGTGTGTGTGGTTCGTGCGTGCACGTATATATATCTATATATATATATATATAGATATATATATATATGTATGTATATGACATGGGTTGACATGACACCAATATCTTTTGCTTGAAGCCGGCACTAGCCAATATTTGATGCCAGTATTCAATATCTTTAAATGTGACTGACCATTATCATGCCCAAACATTAAGTATTCAAGATTTTACCAGAATTTTGTTGTTGTCAGGGTGGAAAAGCTTCTGAAGCGGCATTTAGACCATCATGGGACACTAAAACTCTCCACTGAAAGCCAGACTAATCAAATAGTTTTAGGTTAGGGTTAGCAGCTCCTTAAGGTGTGAGGCAGGTTTCATTGCAGGTTTTACAGACTGACTGACAACACTGACTGACCACTAACCGATTTTTAATAAAATGCCAATATCTGCCTGATATGTCTTAACCTAATATATATAGTGTATTTATACACACAAACATACAAAATTGCTATTATCATTATTATTACTTTTATTGTTATTACTGTTGATTGTCTTTATCCCTTGGCAGGACGTTGAGATCCGGACCAATGCCGGCCTTTACCTGCCCCAGATCAGTGAACTGTTGAACCGCGTGCCCCGGCAGATGCTGCTACTGCTGAAAACCAACGACCTGCTGAGGGGCATCGAGACCACCTTACAGACCAGGGCCGCCTCCTCCTCTTTCATCAACATGTCCCGTTGCTGTATACGTGCCATGGCCAGGTCAAAAACCTTGCACTCTTTGCCCTTTCAAAGCCTGACTTTAGTAGAACATTTTTCATTTTTCAGCATGTACAACACTAGATGTTCAGGGCCAGCCAACCACCAGAGTATCTGCTATTAGAACAGCAGTGTTCAGGCGTTTTTACACAGCTTGCTAACTGGGAACAGAAAAAAATATTTCCCAACAAGAATGATCTTGGACAAAGAATTAAATGATATCACCTGGATCTACTTTTCCTTGTTTGTGGATGTGTAAAAAGTATATTTTTAAGGTTTTCAAAATGAAAAGCAAGAATGTTGAGCAACTGGTCCACAAAATGACTAGGTTTTGGTGGTTGAACATACATTAAAGGATAATTCTGGTTATTTCCAACCTTCCTCCTAGTTTTTGCCATCATGCCAAGCTCTACAGTGAAGTGACTATATTTTGAACACAGTCAGTTGTCATGATGGCGAAAACGTCATGTAGGAAATCACGAACTGAAGTAGATGAGGCAGTTTGAGACAAAAATGTAACTTACAACACTTCATAACAAAATAACTCCTGGAATGATTTGAACATCACAGATTGATGATATATAACAGTGTAAGAGTATCTGAGAACAGTGTAAGAATATCAGAGAATTTTCCTTTAAGTGCCTTGAATACAGTTAACAGAGGTCTTATTTTTCACCATGCCATGACAGGTTTCTTTGCGCTGTATGCCCACCATATAAATAAACTTGGTCTCAAGCAGTTTCACAATACTTACATGATGAAACAATAAATGAAAACAATACCCCCCAACCTTAGATTCTCAGTGAGAATAAGAAAAAACTCCTAGTTGTGCAAGCCGGGCCCTTGATGTCTCGCCTCCTCTTGGCTTTCGCACCCTAGTGTAATACGTGTTCTGTACTGCCCTCTGTATTGTAGTGATATACATGATATAAGTGGCACTTTGTACAATAGTAAAGGCCCATTCACATCTAGAATAACTATGAAGATAACTATAACTATAACAAGATTTAAATCATTCTAAGTAAATAGATTGTCTGTGTTCACACTACAACTATAACTAATGAAAACATCCAAAACGACAGCTATAACTATATTGTTGGTTCCATCTCAGAGCGATTTTTTTTTTGATGTAGAGACAACGATAAAACATTTTCAACCAATCAAAATAAAGTTCTACAAAGGAAGGGGTGGGAGAATTCGGTAGTTCACTGCAGTGATGGCATTGCTTGCTGAGGAACTGATTACAGAAGTCCAGAGGAACCCAGCGCTATTTGACAAAGACCATCGCCTCTAAAGATGTTGAGAAGAAACGTGACGCTCCAGGTGTTTCTCTCAACATGGAGACTAGCCTCTTTGATCCACAGTAGATGTGGTGTTCAGAGTTACCTACTGGTAAAGAAATGAACAGCTTCACCTGGTGACTACCACTAGCTCTCATATAAACAAAGCACAGTAATGTCATGACAGCGCCGTAAAAGACCATTATTGATTCTGCCAGCGCCTCTCGCTTTTGCTGCAATTCATGAACCCAAAGTCTTTGGCTATGTCGTTACTTACGTTCGAGAGCGAGTAAAATAAAAGCACGTTGGTAAAGTAATCATGCTCCATTTTCTCTGAATATTCGGCGCAGACGATATCGTTGTAGTGTGAATGCTTGAGCGACAGTGTATCCTTATAGTTTGTAGTTATCTTTATAGTTGTCGCTGTAGGTGTGAATGGGCCTTAACAGTGTAAACAACGCAATATCACGTATACCACCATAACTGTGTAGGTCTTGATGCCACTTCTCGCACAACTTTCAACAATGGGTAGTCAGTCAGTCAGTTAGCTACTTTCACTGTTCTAGGCTGGTCCCATGGGCCCGGCAAAAATGGATTACATACAAAACATGGACACAACACCCTTTGTCATTTCAGCTATCTGACAATGCTCTAGTAACGTTAGCAGGCTAGTTCATACAGCAGACTTGTATCTAGTAATGAAGCACAAGTCAACTGAATTACGTTACAAATGGAAACTGCAAAGTTGTTACAACACGTTTTCATAACACAAAAACAACATATCAAGTAAAATCAAGTTGTATTAGCCTAAGTACAAATGGATGCAAAGGAAATTCAGTTTACTTTTCACCGTGTGCGCCACCGGTACTGCTGTGACGTCAGCTGTGTTTATGTCGGAAAACTTGGGCGGAATGGATCTTACCCGAATTTCCGAGCGGGAACTCTGTTTTGAACAACTGTTCTGTTGCACTTTTATGTGTTGGAAGTCGTTTTTCTCAGAGTTCCGAGTACAATGGAATGCAGCACCAGCCCATACTGCAGTTTGCCCTCAGTTCATTTTGTTATGCTAGGCTTTCCGAGCATGAGTAACTACTGGCTATCAGATGTCAACATCTGTCTCTTTTTACCCGTAAAACCTTGCATTTTGGGGTAGTTTCCTGTGCTTGGTTTGGTTTATGTTCTCACTCTGCAGCTGCAACTGCTCTGCAGTTCACCTGATAGAGGACCGTGACCCGCATTTTCAATTGCCTCGGTGCGGTTATTTGGTGCCGCCCGAGTTCGAATGGCATTGTTCTTAATTAGAGGTTGAATAAATCACTCCAAGCATGCTTGGTGTTAATGCACCCTTAAATTTGGCTTTTCTGAAACCTGCAGATACCCTGGTATTGCTATACTTTTGAAGGCCTTCCATTGGTAACATTTGTTCCCTTGCCACTAACCTTAACCACTGCATTCCTTACCTATTGCGCTAATGCTCACTGAAATCTAATTCAAACCTTAAAGGATAACATCAGTGTAATTTTTGTTTTTTCCTATCCCCATTATTGCCCATGAAAAGCCTAAAAGCCTAAAAACCCTAAACGTATAATACATGATGTATTGTAGTCTTTAGCACGTTTTGAATTTGCATGGCGATTCAGTCTGGACAAGAAAAAATACATTTTAGCACACCTAAAGGTCTTTAGATGACAGGTGTGTAGGACCACAACCAAAAAGGTAGATGCTGAGAAAGGAATAGAATCCCGCGCACTGTCTATACTTGCAAGATAATTTAGTACTTATTTTATACTTACTTACCTTGCAAGATACCGGATTGGATGATCGATGTACCAATCAGTGGGGGCGAGAAATTACGTCACCGAATCAGTCATGGATACGCTTGGTCCAGAACCATTTGAATCGCTATGCAAATTCAAAACGTGCTTAAGACTGCGATTCATGGGGGCTGGACACCAGGCAAGGAGGTCGGGCAAACCTGCAGTAGAACAGACAGTACTAGCTTCTGACTGTGGCTTCTGACAAATACATTGGTGGGTTTAGACTTTTCATGGGCGTTAATGGCGAAAGGAAAAAACGAAAACTACACCAGTGTTATCCTTTAAACCTAAACCTTACCCCTCAAATAGTCCCTTGAGGACCAACCATTTCTTATTAGGCCTCATACACACACACACACACACACACACACACACACGCACGCACACAGTATTCACTATCTATACCTCCACTCTAGTGGTGCTAACAGTCTGGGGATACAAACACATTTATATCACTTTGAGGGCAGTCAGCAATCATTATTTTCACTCAGGCTTCATATCTACATTTTTCTCCACCAGCAGCTCCCCCCACCCCACCCCCTCTCCACTTCCATCCCTCCACCTCTTCCTCTCTCCCTCTCTCCCACTACCTCTCATTGTTTTCCCCACTCCTCTTTTTCTTTGCTCTGTCTCTTTCTCTCGCAGTATATTGGCCATTATATTGTGCTTTCCACAGCCAGCCAGCCAGCCAGCCAGCCAGCCAGCCAGCCAGCCAGCAGTGTACTGGCCATATTGATTTGAGACCGGCCATTCTAATGAACAACTCTATGATGGCCTCAGCCTGAATAATCCTGAGGCATGGATGGATGGATAAAATCACAGAGACACAGATAGGCTGGCTGGCCAAGTGGATAGATGACCAGCCGGCCAAATGATAAATGAATGGATGAGCTGGCAAACTGGCTGGATAAGTTTTGGATAACTGGCTGACTAGCTGGCTGGCAGACTGATTCACTGGTCGACTTGATAACTAGCTGGCAGGTTGACTAGAAGATGTGGAAAAAACTGTTCAACCCCTTTGAATTTTTCTGTATTTTATGGTGCTGCAGTCTGAATTCAAAATAAATTTAAATATATATATATTTTTAGTATTTTTTTAAACCAGAATCAGGGTTCCCACTGTGGCCCTGATGTAAAGTTGGAAAATACATTCTGGTATATTCCTGTTAAGTTCTCTGATATTCCCTTATTTCCCCAGATAATTCCCTGACTTTCCCTGTCTAAAACGCACCTCTAAAAATTCCATTATATTCTGGAAATTCCAGGACCAGTGGGAATTCTGAAGGATTTTTGTTGTGTGTTTTGTTTTAAATCATGTCCAGATGTATCCAAGAAGACTGGAAGCTGTGATTGCTGCTAAAGGTGCTTCTACAAAGTATTGACTCAGAGGGGTTCATACCTATTTAAGATTAGATATTTCTGCATTTCATTTTCAATGAATTTCCATTTCTAAAATCAGAAAATCATCACTTTGTCATTATGAGTTATTTTGTGTAGATTATAAACAACATATCCCACTAATCCATTGTAAATTCAAGCTGTTACACTACAAAATGTGAAAAAAAAGGAATCAAGAGGGTTGAATATTTTCTGAAGACATTGTAACATATTTCATACAATAATCCAATGTCCAGACTATTGTATTATTGTATAATACAGTGGTCTGGGCAAAATGTTCTGGGATGTAATTAAACTCAGACAAGCTCTACCACTGTCACACAGCACAAACCATCCACTCTGCCAAGGAGTAGGTACTCTGTGTGCATGTGTGTGTGTGTGTGTGTGTGTGTGTGTGTGTGTGTGAGCAGCTGGCTCCCTCTGCTGTGTAATTGGTTGGGAGAGGAGGGATCTGGGCTGTCACTTCAGCTCTCTGCTGATGGCAGGAGGACAGGACTCGGCTCACACACACACACACACACACACACACAGAGTACCTACTCCTTGGCAGAGTGGATGGTTTGTGCTGTATGACAGTGGTAGAGCTTGTCTGAGTAAGCAGACCTTATAAAATATTAACCAACTCTGGTGTCACAGCTAGTAATGTAATACCTGAGCACCGGGGGATATTGGGGAGCCTCCTAACCCCCCCCCACACACACACACACACACACACACACACACACACACACACACACACACACCTCCAGTCTTCTGTACTTAGAGCTCCTCTCACTGCTTGTAGCCATATTTCACTTTAGGAGAACATCTTTCTAGGACTGTAACTTGGTGTTTTCCTGAACCGTCAACAGCCAAAATTGGCCTCCCTTGAGACTTGTAGGACCACTTTCTTACTTTCATTTGGAAATCCTTTTTGAACACATCTACACACAAGGAAAAGTAGATCCAGGTTCTTCTAGCTCTTGATTGAGAACATATTCACAAAAATTCAGTGGTCTCCCTTTGTTCAGATTGCTGTTGATTGGATTTGGACAAAACTAGCGATGTATCTCACCACTGCGTTTCAGCATTTTCAAAATTACACTGAGTGGCCCCCGGGGGGTGCTACAGTTAGCCTACAGGTCAAAACAAGGTAACATATTAGGTACTGATTGGCCCAGAGGGGGATTACATTATTCATGGTGGACGATATGTTTATTGTTGCCTTGTTTTTGCATGGTTAGGGCTTGGTATTTCATCAGTGCCTTGCAAAAACCTCTTAGGGCCAGAAAATCAGCCTTTCAAGAATTGGGAAAAACTGGTTGATTTTTTTTCAAATCGATGACCATGCATTGACGACATACTGTTTCTGCCTTATTTCTGTTTGTTTATGCCTTATTTCTTGCCACATTACTTAGTTCCATAGATGAATATGATTACTTTTAGTCAGAGGTGTGACCAAGTCAACTTTGCTCCAGTCCCAGGTCAGTCTCAAGTCTTGAGGCACAAGTCTCAAGTCAAGTCTCAAGTCTAAATGTAGAACAGCAAGTCAAGTCAGAACAAATCAAGAGTCCAGTATCAATTTAATATCTTAAAGAAAACTAAATATCTAGGACTTTTCAATGCAATATGGTTTTAATAGGATAAAAACTTGGTAAGAGCATCATGAGTTTGATAGTTTCTATAATCAGTTTCAACTTCAATAAATTGAATCATTCCATACAAATTCAGAAAACAGAATTTAAATTCAGTCGTCTGCTGGAACAAATCTCATCACTTTCAATCTAAGTCATTTACACAAACACAAGATCTTTTGTCAAGACTTTAGAAACCTTTTCAAGTCATCAAAGTACAAGTCAAAGTCAAGTCACCAGAACCCAAGTCAAGTCAAGTCTCAAGTCTTCTCTTCATGCATCAAGTCAAGTCTCAAGCAATTAAAACTGTGACTCGAGTCTGACTCGAGATCCCACCTCTGCTTTTAGTAATGAGGCAGAATTATCAAATGTAGATTCAGATTGTGAGAGAACTTCAAAAGCAAATGAAAGAAAACTTGATGAAAACCATTTGTGAAATGACACCTTCCTCCTTCTCTGCTCTTCTTGACAGGCATAAGAGGAGCAAGGCTCGCTCCAGGACGAGGCGTCTTCAGATCGCGCTGGCCGAGTCGCTCGGCCTGTGGCGGATCGGCATGTACGAATTGTTCCTGTGGGTTAAAGGTTCAGCGCTGGGATGCTGGCTGGCCGCTCTGCTGGGCCTTCTGCACTGAGGCAGAAGTTGGGTTGTCAAATATTGTCTACAGCATATACATACGTTCTGTACAGTCTGCATCAACATGTACAGACACAAAAAACTGAACTTTGAACATGCGCAAATGATTTCCACTTATGTCCACAATACAAAACAATTCCAGCAAGGAAACAGATGAGGACATGAGATGCAGATGTCAAAGACTTCATAGCTACATATTTCTGAAAACATAAACCCACATACACAACTCTAAACACAAGCAATCCACTCAAACGCACAGAAGAGACAGGGATGCGGCAATGGAGATTACAAGAGACTTAAACAAGCATGCAGAGAGAAAGGAGAGTTGACAACAAAGATCCAGACAGTCTGTAACAGGCAGAACTGTAACCTCAGTCAGGCAGCCAGACAGCCAGTCAGTAACATGGACAGACAGGTATCCAGTCTAGACGAAGGGGTAGAATGCATTGACCAGTAAGCGATAGGTGCAAGTGGCCATGGGATGGGCGTCTTTGCCAGTGCTTCTTCCCCTTCACCTCCATCTGGCAGACAAAAGGGACAAATTTAGGGACGGTATGCATGGCCATGACTATCACACATCGTACCAACAGCCATTTCTGTAGTAGAGGTGGTTGAGAGCCACCGGAGGCTTGCAAAACCCTGAGATCACCGTCATGCTAAGAAGAACTTCAGCAGAGCAACGAGAGGAGGTTTTGGAACTTCAGTCAGTATTTGTATTTTAACCCTGGTGGCTTTCCTGCAAGTATGATGTTGGATACCTGACTAACTTCTCCACCAAGATGATACTCCGCGAGATATGACTCGAACTCCACAGACAAAATACCTCAGATCGAAGTTTGCATCGAGTCACGACGACGATGTCTAGCAAGATTTCTAGAGATAACGCTGAACGCTTGAATGTTTTCCATCTATTCTGTTTTTAGAATCATTCCCTAATGTTTGGTCATTGTACTGGTCTTAGGACAAATACATACATTGCACAAGCACGTCAGTTGCTAATTTTGTATTCTCAGTACTGTCTAATTATGTACATCTAGGTGTTCAAAGCATGTCGCCGCTCTGCTCAGAAATGGATGGGTCTTTCCTCAGCTTTGCATTCCTGCCTTTATTCTCACTCTCTTGTTGCTTATCTTTCCTTTTTCCTTCATCACTCTCTTTCCTTCACACTTTCCTTTCTTTACCTCTCTCTCTTTCTCTCCTCTTCTCTCTCTGAATTACCTCTTGTTACTGCCCTGTCCTCCATTTTACCCCTTTCACACACTTTACAAAAGGGTATTTGTCGTCCAAAGGTTATGGCCTATTAATGCTTCTTTTATTTTACTTTATTCATTTAATTTATTTTATTTTTATTTCCTGCAATATGAGTTCTACCTTAATCATTTTTAATGATATGTGATATGTTAGCATTTGTATTGTTTCTGAATTTAAGAACATTTTAAGACTGTGAGGTGAAGAGAGAAGACTGAGAAGATTCAATGAGTTGAAATGGAAGAAGAATCGAGGAACTTTGGAATTAAACTTTGTCCTGTTTTGTCAGGTCTATGTTTTGACACACACAAAACTAGTACTGTATGTTGAAGGAAAATACAGATTTTCACTGTCCATCATTGCACCTCTGTTTTCATTTATTCTCAGAACATTTCCCATTGCATATGTCATAGGAAAAGTCATAGGCTACTCACAGGTCATGAAAACCCTATTAATTGGTGGGCAGGCTTTTATAATTTTTTAAAGAAACTGAACTAAATAACTAACTAAACTCTGCTGTTTTTCCTGTGCACTGATTGCAAAAGCTACTTATTCGGAAACTCCCTGCCAGTAATCAAAGTTCTTGAATGAAAGTAAGGTAGTAGTATTTCTCTAAACTTAAGGAATTCCACCTGATTCCCAGTGATGGATTATCTCTTCACATTGATTTGGTTGTCTGTGAGTGACTGATTTGATGGGCGTTTCAAGCTAAATGGAATGAACAGTGGAAGGTACTGTGACATTGACTGACACACTAGCAGCAGACAATAAGCTTTGGACAATGGCCAAGGTGTATCTGAAGTATAGCAGAGAAATGATTGAAGTGGAAAAAAAGAACAGTGCAACAGTAAACATGTCATCCCCGATGAATTCTGAAGTTATACAAATGTGAAAAAGGTCAAAGATTCCATTCTGTTAAGTAACAATGCAAGTACATTTTGTAGGACCATTTGCGTTGCCTGGTAATCTTTTCTATTAGGCATTTGTTTATTGTTTATTTGGATCCCCATTAGTTGTTACCAAGGCAACAGCTACTCTTCCCGGGCTCCACGTTAAAAACATATGTATACACATGCTTTCACATACATACATATATACATACATACATAATACAATTACAACAATAATACATATATATATACTATACAGTACTGTGCAAAAGTCTTAGGCGCCCTAGATTTTTTTATATTATGTAGATGTTTATTTGTTTTCTGCATTAGTGTGTCAGTAGACTGCTCTTTATAGTACATTTTTTTATATTTAGAAACTTTTCTTTTCATTATTTTTGAAAGCATCTTCACTTTGTTTTTGTTTTTTTACATGTGCCTAAGACTTTTGCACAGTACTGTGTATATACTGTATATCATTGTTGTGTATTGTGTTATTTTTATTTCCACATTACTTTACGATTTGATGACATTATGTAAACCTATTTACTCGCACTACAAATCTTGGAGAGAAAAAATGCTTGGAGAAAAAAGGATAAGGACGAAGATGAACTTGCTAGAGCTTTCGCAGCACTCAAGAATAGAATTAGTAAAATGGTATTTGAACATATTTTCTATCAGAAATGAAGTTTACTATTATTATTACTGAATTAAACAGCGCTTCCCTCTTGCCGCAAAACAAGTGGCATATCATTGGTAGAAATAGAAAAGCACAGTGGGCCCAAGCAACTTCCCTGGGGGACACCACACTGTACCACCCTAATGGCAAAACAAAACTACCATTAAAGAAAACCTTTTGTGTTCCATTAGATAAGCCTCATAGCTCCTCATCCAACTAAGGGTAGAAGGATCGAAACCATAAGCAACAAGTTTCATTAAGAGCATCGCATGATCTATTAAATCAAACGCAGCACTAAAATCAAGTAGGACTGCACCCACGATCCTTTTCCTGTCTATATCACTCAACCACTGATCAGTCCTCTGTATTAAAGCTGTGCTAGTGGAGTGACCTTGTAGGCATGCTGAAATTCAGAATTAGTTATTCATTAAAATAGTTACCAATCTTGAGGCTTTGTAATGATGTAATCATCTGACTTTATGAAGGGAGGGTGTATTATCCCCAGATCTACCCATTATATCATTTAGAGTTTCTTTCCATCATGTTTAATTTCATTTATCCTATTCAGATAATACCTACTTTTCTTTTTCCTATTCATTTTTGTCACTTGGTGTCTGAGTGAACAGTATGACTTCCAGTCAGCTGTATTGCCAGACTTTCAGCGTTCAGTTCTTCATCAAGCCAAGGGGTTGTGTCCACATTATTTATTGCACACACTTTATCCCATTGTATCTAATTTATGTCCCTAATAAAGTCATTCTCACAAAAGGATTTGATCTCTGGAAAACAACTTTAGGTCCAACTTTTGGAACTTTGGCTTTTCTGACAATTGCCACCAAATTATGATCACTAAAGCCAGCTGGAACTGATACAGCCTTTGAGCACATTTCTTTAGCATTAGTGAAGATGTGGTCAATACAGGTTACTGATGTCTGTCCTGCAATGGTATACACCCAAGAGTAGGTAAGTTCATCACCTGAGATAAATTACACACACTAGCAATATCACTGTTTTCTTTTCAATGAATGTTTCTGAAAGCCAGTCTCTACTCGGGTCATCTAGAAAATAAATCTCTATCAATGTCTGTAGCCTTCTACAGCATTTCCTCGAAGTATTAAATATTCCCGCTAGGTGTTCTATAACAACACCCGAAGAGAAATGGTTTGGTGTGAGGTAAATTAATTTGTATCCATAGTGCTTATAGCTGAAGTCAAGAGGTCCCCTCTTATCCTAACAGGTGTATGATTCTGGGTATGGCCACACCATAGCTGTTTCTGTCATTTCTGAAAACACTATATCCTGACACAGCAATTTCACCTAGATCTGCTGATGGATCAATTAATAATAAACCCTTCCTTGGTAAGGTAAGAGAAATGGTGAATCATTCATCTCATTATCCATTTGATAAATAAAAAAAATAACAGAAAAAACATTGGGCCTCATTCACGAAACTTTTCTTAAATTGTTCTTACTTTTGTTCTTAAGAAACATGCCTACGCAAAACCAACGTGGGATTCATGAAGCATGCGCAGAGTCTCGATTTTTGCTTATTCCAGGTGTATCTGATGATGAATGCCACTTGTTCCTTAATTGGATGCGCGTGCCTGTTGATGCTGATTAGCATAGGTAGACGCCCTGGCAACTCCATAAAAGGTCTGCTGTCTGAAGGGTCGTGCGCAAATGGAAAGCATTACTGGAGTGGTGGAGAATGACAAACGGACCCAAGAAGAAAAACTCAAACTCTGAAATACAAGTGTTGTATTCGGGAGTGAGAGAAAAATATATATATACTTTTTAAAAGTGTAAGCGGTGGAGTGACAGCAACTGAGAAAGAAAACATGGCAAGAAATTACTGATGCTGTCAATGCTGCAACATCATAAACACACACCTTGAATTAAATTAAAAAGAAACCGTTTGACTTACAGTTAGAATCTAAAAAGCGAGGGCGATAGTCTAACTCCAAATAGATGCAGTTTATTAGCTCCAGGCGGAGGGCAGGGCGCTGCCAAAATGTTTGGGGAAATAATATGGAGACTGTGCTGTCAGGTGTCCAGTCATCAGTGGAGTTGGACACTGGTTTAATTCAAGCAGCATCTCCATCTGATGGTAAGCTCAGACTTTAGGCTTTATAATAATATTGCTGGTTTTGACTGTAGCTCTTGACAGGAGCTTTCTTCCTGCGGTGTCCAAACTCATCACAGCCTTGCAGCTCAGTATGCTGCGCTCGCTCTGTGGCGGAGCGAGTGCACGTATGATAATTATATGATCTCTGCTGAGGGGTCTGAAGGTTTATCAGGTGTGTCATTAGCAATGTGGTCAGGGCAGAACCTCTATCACCTAGAGACAAACTAGTTAGTCTTGAGACTCTGGTTAATTTAACTTTCATTCAGTCCTATATGCGCCGTGCGTCTCCAGCAGCACCTGCTCAAGACGCACGACACCCTGCTGTTCTGCAGCACCGAGTCGCGGCTCCCTCCTGGACAGGGGAAACCACATGTAGGAGGTTTAGGTTGGCGTCACAAATTAATTGAATGTTTATGGTGTGTTATTGTTTGCGATTTAAATAGGGAAAGCGTTTGGAGACGGTGCTTTGATGTGCACAGTCTATTGCTCCTGTGGTAAGATAAGATAGAACTTTATTGATCAATACATAATATAATAATATAATATGATAATATATATACGATACAAATTAATCACTTTAATCACTCATGTTTCCAATTGAATAGAATTGCCTATGAATTTGTTCATATCGGCCTAGCTTTGTTAATATGGTTATTATCACCAGGCTTACAAATGACCTGAAACACATTTGGTGTTGATATGAGGTCTGGGACTGCTTTAATAGATTTCCCTTAAAGAATAAGGCATTTTAAGCAGAAACCACTTTATGCGTAATGCCCCACGCATGTTTCCAAACACACGTAGATTTTGATCGTACCAAAGAACAAATTCAGGTAAGAAAAAAAATGATGAATGCCGAAATGTTCGTGGAAACGTTCGTAAGTACACTTTAAGATCAAATCTGATCGTACGCACGTTTCGTGAATGAGGCCCATTGAATCTATTGTACAGTTAATGAGACCTCTGCCCTCCTGCCATCCCTCCTTGGTTTTACAATGAGGCGATCATAACTAATAACTGCATAGTCCCCTCTAGCTCTCGCCTCCTTCATCGCTGGCAGCAGTTCAGCACGCTTCTTGCACAGTTGGTCTGAAGAGTCTTCATTGATATACACCAAAGTGTTCTTGAGGTTAGCCCTTGCTTGGCCTAAATAAGTTGTTCGTCTTGAAAGGGTAAGAGCTTAACCACAACTGGCCTAGGCTTCCCAGCATCACCCCTAAATTTCCCATCCCTGTGTGCACGCTCTATCTCTATAGTGCTTGCATCTAGTTTGAGCTTTGAGGTGAATAGTTCACGAACCAGTCTCAGTCTCAGCCCGGGTCTTCAGCATCAGCTTTGTCACCCCAGAACTACACAGCATGCGTTCCGTTTGCGTATATCCCTCGCGTATCTAGGATTTTACCTATGGGTAAGTGAACACAGTTATCTAGTTTTGCTTATTGTTCCATAAACAACTCAAGTTGTACCATGAGGAACATTAATGTACCACAGAGGAGTACTTATGTCATTTTTTTTTTTTAGAGGGTAGGCGTAGGTTGCCACATAGAAGCTTCTCAGCGGCTATCCATGGATAACCTCATCTCCAACATTTATTTAAGCGGCATTGGTTCATGTATCCTCTATTATGTTAACTGACATGGTGATGAATGACTACAATAAACAAAATATTGGCATTTATATACATTTATATAGCTAAAATACAGAACAGACGGATGCATAGTCCGTCAAAAATAAAGGTCTTGCGTATCTCCAGAGTTGTGGCTCCGATCCGGCTCCATCAGCAGGTTGCAGTGAAGTAAATGGCTATGTATCTGATCCGACCCAAACGGACGGAACACAAACGAAACCGGTGTAGCTGAGCCGTGACTTGATGCCTTCAATGACTAGGTTGTTCCTCCGGGTTTGGTTATCCAGACAATCCAACCTCTCAGAATTGTCATTTGGATGCGATGGCTTTGATTTGATTTCTAGGACCTGTTGTACAAGATCCATAGCCTCAGCAGAATACTTGGTCGCATCATCTTTATGTCATCAATGTCTTTTTGAAAGTATTTCAGGCTCTTTCAGCTCTTGAATCTCAGTCAACAGGGAGTCAGCTCTCCTATTTGTTGAATCCAGGATCAATTGAGTGACAGTACTAAAATAAGCTTCTTGTAATAATTCTTGTAATTCTTCATAGGTTTTCTGCTGTTCCAGGATGTCCTTGAGCATATCCATTTGTGGCCCCATGTTGGTTGATTGTACAAATGATGCCATCACCCTTTAAGCCAATCACTAAATAGGGGGGAAACTCAAAATAGTGGAAAATCCAGTCTGAGTAAAAAAAAATGTAGAACATTGATGGTATATCCCTTAACACTGAGTAAAGATAGCTGGATACACCTAATATGTCATTCAAACTTGTGCTATTTGAGACCCTTTCTGTCTGTCTGTTAGCAGGAGTTCTAAAAAAGCCATGAATGGATTTGCACAAAACTTTGTGTAAAGGCTGGTCATGGGGCAAGGAAGAATTGATTACATTTTTACACTGGTTGGCCAAAGGGGGCAGTGGCGGTGGGTGTGGCTTCTCACAAAAAAGCACATAACTTTGTAATGGATTCACGTAACACCAAACTTTGTGGAAAGGTTGGTCATGGGGCAAGGAACCATCATAGTCACCATCTTTGTGGCCTATCAGCAGACATAAGGAGAGGCAAACCCTCCATTACTGGATCAATCAAACAACATGGGGTCACTGGAGAGCTCATTTCTGGTTTAGACATAAACGCCCTTTTTCAAAACTTGGTCCAGTGATAGAAGGGCAGCCCTAATGGCCACTGAACAGATATAGAGCTGATTGGCCACGTGTGATAATCGGCTAAAATGCTTAAAAGTGGTTAGAATTTGAACAGGTATATCTCATGTCCCATTTTAGGTCCAGTCATGGCAGACACCACTGGTCCGAGTTTGATTAAATTTGGAGGGATGACGCATTGATAATTAAAAAAAATGCTAATTTGCGACAGTGCTGTCTGAAATAAATGCAAAAAATTTATTGATGTAAGTATACACATAAAGCACTTCAAATGCAATTTTTACGATATCAATATAGAACTATGGAAAATAAACTTCCAACTTGAAAATGTGGAATTATTTCACATGTACTGTATTTCCTCTAATAGTGGCCGGTAGTCAATTAAAAGCCGGGTCTCCGATAATGGCTGGGGCCGTGGTCGTCACGAACAAATAAAGGCCGGCCTCAAATACAGGCCGGGGAAAAAAACAAAGGAAAAAACAACGGTGGATACCACTAAACTCCTGGTGCCTGTTATATAATGTAACTGTAGTTTGTAGTAACGTACAAGTGCCACAAGATGGCTCGGCCGGCGGAAGTCTCTGGAGCATGCCGTCCTCGATTACTGTAATTATCGGTAATCGAGGCTACCTAACGTACCCCAACAGAAGCAGATCAGAAAACAAGGAGGCTTCGTACTAAAATATGAGCAAATATACTTATCAAACAGAGGAAATTAGAAATAAAGGCCTGTCTCTAATATAAGCCTGCTTCCAATAAAGGCCTGGTACCCTCTGCAGTTGAGGTAAATAAAAGCCCGGGCCAATATTAGAGGAAATACGGTATTCAAGTTGTGTGGCATTTGTTTGTGGACAGGAAAATACATTTGTGACCATCCTTGTTTATTCACGAGTCGTGATATACATTTGTGAAACTTGTTTTGTGCATTTATTTATTTTTTAGACAAATCTAACCCCACATTTCTCAACCAGTGGGGCACACCCCCTAGATGAGGTGCTGGAGAAAAAAACAGTTGGAACCAGTTTTATGAAAGAATAAAAATTGGTTGTATTTGACGGCAGCTAGAGAATCACCACTGGATATTGAGTGCGAGTGTAAACACAAATAGCCGCATAGATGATAAACAATCTTATGCAATCTCTCATTGGAGAACAGTTCTAGTGAAATTGAATCCCCATATTTCCTGGGGACCCCCTTTCACTTCGAGAGCCATTTCTATATTATACCAACCAGTGAGTTTGCATGAGCGTACTTTCTTGTGTGTGTGTGTGTGTGTGTGTGTTGTGGTAACTGTGGCTGAAATTGAACCCAAGTCCTGAGTGCCAACCTCTCATTTGCAGCTTCAATCGCTCTAAGCCCTGCAGCAACCAATCTCTGCAAACACACACACTCACACTGACACACGAATCGGGACTGCTGATAATTTTTCTCACTTTGGATTACATCCAGCCAAAGTGCATAATTGCAGAAATGTCCAAAAGGAGGAAAATGTTTCTCAACCAGTTGTTGGAAATCCAAGCAAATGTAATAGGTATTTTAACAAGATTACGGCTATGGTTATTTGCAATGCCCTGTCAGGTGAATTGAAATTAGTTGCAGTTTTGTTGGGATACACTGTACATGTCCAGAATACATTTGACACAGCTTTATTGGATATGTTGATTTGAAGGGCACACAAGCAACACACACGCACGCACGCACACACACACACACACACACACACACACACACACACACACACACACACACACGCGCACATAACTTCCTCCTCCTCCTCCATGGGACAGACAGACACACACACTCCCTGCTTCCACCCTTTCTCACTTCCTTTCCCTGGGACATGCATGCAGACAGTCATAAAACCCTTCAGGATCCAATATATTCTCTGTAAGGTCTTAATGTGTGTGTGTGTGTGTGTGAGTATGAGTATGATAAAGTGTGTGATAGGAGTTGATGTGTAATAAGTCTTTTGGTATGCTTGTGTGTGTATGTGGCCTGAGACAGTCTGCTAGCCACAGAAGGACCATCCATCTCTATCATACAGACCCACCCAGGCCTGCCATGGCTAATAGGACCAGCACTCTCTCTCTCTCTCTCTTGCTTTTTCTTTCTCGCTCTCTCTCTCATAGCCATTTTTCTCTCCCTCCCTCCCTCCCTCCTGTCAAACGTTCCCTCCGTTAAAGTGGTCTGAAAGAGAAAAAGTATGAGAGGTCATACACTCTCACATAGTTTATGTATCTTCATAATACGTGTGTTGAGAAACATTTATGGTACTCAACAGGCCTCATGAACATTTCACGAATGTGTGCATTGTGTTGCATTACCAGCAGATTATAAACCCAGTAGAAGCAGAGAATAAACTTCTCTGGGGGGCATCCTGGTGGCTCGGTTGGCTAAGGTGTGTATTTATTGTATCATGCTTTGGTTGTAATATTTATCATTCACTCACAGTGTGCTTATAATGTACTCATGATGCCTTGTAATGCCTTACGAGCACCACTTCAAGTAAAGTGTTACCAAATTAAGCTTGCAAAGCTGTATTGTTGTAAACAGAAATGTTCGACTCATAATGTAGGGCCATAGCTGTAGTTCTTATGGAAAACATAATAAGATGAAACTTTTATGATCACCGTGGGGAAACTGGGTTGTTTCAGAAGCCGATAGTTATGAGCTACAGCAAAGAAAAATACAATAAAACGAGAATACAGTAAATTAGGGGTTTGAAAACATAATGCAAATGATGAATTTTATATGAACGAAAAAAAAAAGAATGAAAAATATGTACAGTATGAAAATTTACCAAAATATGAAATGTATGCAGTATGAAATAAGTGGCAAATATGTAACTATCAAGATATATGCAATATATAACATGAGTAAATAAAGACTATGGGCTAGGAACATAAAACATATTAACTAAGAATGTACTGTGAGAAAGTTGCATTTTTTGTAAAATTGTTCTGAACAGTGGAATTCAAGAGCAAATCAACACTTAATCACATAAGGCAGAGAATTCTTGTTGCACTGCTCTCTACGTGTTTGTGTTGCATCTGCTGCCAATGGCAAAACACCTGGTGTGACATCACTGATTGGGGTGTGGCCAGAAGAGAAACATGCTTGAAAGTTTCAACCCATAGAGAGCAGTGCAACAGTTTTTGCCTTATGTGATTTAGTGTTTATTTGCTCTTTAAGAACAGATGTTTATCCCTGTAGCCCCAGTGTCAAATAGAGTTAAATACAGAAAGTGATTGATATATTTATATTTTTAGCTGTTTAGCTGACACTATCCAGAGTGAGTTACATCGAGTAGGGGTTCACAGCTCCCTGCTCAAGGACATTCCAACAGGTCACATGCTGATGTTGATGAATACACTGACTGTTGCAGGAGGTCGAAGTCGAACCTGCGATCTTCTGGTTATAAGATGGTCTCTCGAACAACTAGGCCAAGATACTGAGGATTTTCAGGTGACAGAAAGCACCCTCTGGCGACTATATTGGAGATCCTCAGCTCTTTGGCAAAACAGAAATGGCTGCGAACAGCTGATTGAATTTCTAAATTTACAAGTGTGGAATCGACACAGTTCGACAACTAATGATCACTGATACATCTGATTGATTTTAAGTTAAGATAATGTCAACTTCTTAGCTTAAAAAATAATGGACACAGTGAGCCGACTCGTGACGTCAGCTTGTTTGTTTCTAATGGGGTGTGCTCAGTGGTGCAGCACGGCAAGTATTCGCTCGCTACCTGGACGCCATTTTGCTTAAACCTGCAATAAGCGATTTCAGACCTCATAACCAATCCTGAAAGTAACATGTGCTATGTGAAGATTTCAATGAGACATAATGATATAAACCAATATCCACATGCGGACCAGCTGTGTTGCTGTTTTCACCTCTTGTTGTCAAATTTTGTTCCGGAACGAAGCTCCTCCCAGGCCAGTAGCTTTCCATGCTTTTTTAAACTAGCTTGGCGCGTCCCTCGCTGTTTAAAAGCATCCCTCACCCCCTCCCATTCCTGAAAATGTTCTCATAATGGCAGAATCAATGAAGCGAGTGAGCTTAATAAACTAGTAAACTTGCTACCTACCTCTTGTTATTATGGGACACATAAACTTCAGTGGGAGAAAGGTCTGGCAAAGCGAGACTGGTAACTGGTGAGAATTCTCCATAGTGTAGCTTCTTGCTTCCCCCTAGGGTGTCCTGAAAGACCACTCGGTGGTGGAGGCTTGCTGTGCCTAGGCCTCACTTATAAGAACCTCCTACTGGTCTCACTCGTCCCTAGGCCCTTGGTTTGGTATGGGCGGGAGTCCCTTCTTTTCAGGGCACTAAACCCAACCTTAGCCCCTTAGGTCATGAAGCTGGGAATGGATATTCCCTGAGTTCCCCCAAGGGAGAAGGTTAGTAGTTTGCTATCTCTTAGTCTGACCTACTCTGGTTACCTCTATTATTATTGACCAACCAAGTTAAACAGGTCTCCCTGGCGAGAGCAAACGGTAGATTAATAAGGTGTCAGTAGGCTTACCTTAAAAAGAGTTCCTGGAACCGGAGAAGAAATGGAGATTCTTTTGTCTTTCTTAAATTTTATTTAAAAAAACCAACAACACAGAATATCTTAGAATTATCCTTTTTCCGAGTACCTGTTGATTTTCTGTTTTAGGTTATGTGCTTGATGAGTGACAACTCCCCAATTGCAGTTGAGGTTAGACACAGTAAGTGCCTTTCTAATATTGTCTCTCTTCTTAATGCTTCAGTCTCTCTGTAATAAAAACACAAGCTCCCGAAGAAGTGCGAAGTTTGCTACTGCAAAAGGCTAAGTATATATGCATCTTCCACATCCTTGACCGGTTACATCCTGTCTCATAGGTCCCCGTGAAATGGGCCCTTTCTCAAATAAAGCAAGTGGAAGCATGACTAAATATGGTTGCACAATGGTAATCAATGGGTAAGCTGCTGCTGGGTGGATTCCTGTTGACGACGTGTGGCCCTCTCTTGTCTTCTCTCGCGTCTCTTCTCCTTCCAGATGTATCTTTTCATCTCTCTTCCTGTGACCCCCGGCCCTGCTCGTTCCTTAGCTCTTTGTCTTCTGGCAGCAGATTCCACAGCCCTTCGTGTCATTCTGGGATCAGGCTTTACAGTAGGTACGGTTACCTTAGCTATTAGCATTATTCACAGTGCTTTTCAATGTCTGTCCTTGGTAGGCCTCCGTAGTGCAGTGGCTTTGCTGTGTGTTATTTACAAATGTGTTGCTGTTTCTGTCACCCTCTAGTGATCTGAAAATTTAATTTATTGCAGCTTGAACTTCTGCCCATGAAACTGCGCACTGTTGACAGGGGAAAAGCATTGACGTAGTTCAGAGACATGGGCGCGCATTACATTCCTTCCACCAATGACCTTCCAACCTTTTGAGTTTCTAACATTTTGTAACTGCTTTGTTAGCTGCTGTGTGACAGACTGCTTGGCTTTTTAAGTGAAACCTAAGATAGATTTCCACATAATTAGAAACTTTGAACTTTGAAAATAGACCACTAGCCTGCATTAAATTGACAATTAAACAAACATTTAATAGATCTAATGGGTTATAGCTAGACACAAAGACATTTTGTTGTGATCCAATACTCATTAAAAAATAGCCTAAATGTTCAGCCTACAGATGGAATACAGCATAAAGTGACCAGATGTTTTGGAGCAGTGTTGGGGACGTGTCGTTCACATACCCCTCTTCCAGAGGACAAAGAAATACAAAATTGGCTCCATTTCATTGTAAGTTCAGATGCAGCAGCTCTCTTTCAGCATTCCTCTTTTTCACCATTTTCTCGGCACCAAACTGCTTAAATGCACCATATCTCTTCCTTTTTAATTTAAATTGTGTTTTTATGCTCTATTTCTCCTTTTCCCTTTTGCTGAATCCTATTACTTTTGCTGCTGCAACAACCTAATTTGCCCATGAGGATCAATATATATATATATATATATATATATATATATATACATATACATATATATATAATATATAATATGCTGCTCTACCCGCTACCGGTTATATGGTCCTTGTGCTACAGATGCCGGTATTTAAGTCGGTAATTGTGTGAAACACCAGATGTCAATCCAGATGGGATTAAAATGACCCCAGGATGTCAGAGTTCACTCATACAGTACAGCAGGTGGTGAATTTAAGATGGAATTTTTACTGGAGTAGCCGGAGAAAATCCCTGACATTTAATATTACTAGAGAAGGTCTGGTAACATAGTTTTAACCGGAGTCGGAGTGAATCAGTGATTTCAATCCTGGATCAACGTTAACCTGTTTTTCAGCAAACTCCCACGACTTCTGTCAAGTCTAGTACAGTCCAGATTGATGCTATGTGATTCAGAAATAACAAATACTTTGCACAGGCATAGGCATATTCTGGAATCTGACAAATGATATGCCCCTTGGTAATTTATAGGACAAATAAAGTCAGCTAATACATATATGCTGTCCAGATTGCATTCAAATAATAATGTAGGCTCCTAGATTACATTACCAATGTTGTCCTGCAATATTAATCCCATCCAGACAGCTGGGGAGGTTACAATCCCTGTGGTCCTCCTAAGGTAAAAATGACAATCACCAGACCTCTGGGGAAAATAATATCATCCAGAGAAGGGGAATCCAGAATACCAAATCCGTGGCCTGGAAGTAAAAACGAGGGCGTCTGGTCACCCTTTTTTTCCCCAAAGTTAGAGTACTGTGATAAATACTTTTTAGTCTCATAGGCAAGTCAAATTTTTTATTGTACAAAGAAAACGCTGGCCCCAAATCCCCGAGAGCACGCATGAGCACAGTAGCAAGGAAAAACTTGCTAGCTCTTAGCAGTAAGAAACGTTGAGAGGAACCCGCTCACGGGGAAACCATCCTCATTTGGTTCACAAATTGGACAGTACTACATTGGTGGCTCCTAACAGATCGGGTGTTGGACAAAAGTTTGTATCTCCTACCTCAAAGTGTGTGACGCACGTGCATTTGCTTTGGCGCCATTGTGTCGGTATTGGTCAACAACAGCAAACGTAAATCTTTTTCCTCTTTCCACACGAGTATCGTAGAATTTCAAAAGGCCACTGGTCTGGGAGTCTATGTGTGACAAAGAAATTTTACAAAGTCAAAATGGTGCATGACAGTAGCTTATATAGCTAGGACAGAGGGTGTCTCCACCATTGAAAATGAATTGAAAAAATACTACTGCATGAGCTTTTGGGTATCATTAATAACCAATGTGTCATGTTGTTAATCTGTTTAATTAAATGTCACTTTTGAGCTGAGGTCGATCTCCCACTGCAACGCACTGAGCATTAGATGTAGAACTGTAGGCTACTGTAGCCTATTCGATATCACAGGCTTCCCCAGTTGTTCGTTTGGACTTATTAGCGTATGCATTAGCCACTTGGGCTATTGGTTTGTATTCATCTATGCAGAATAATTAATATACAACGATTCCATGAATTTCCACATGTTTTTCATGCATATTTTAAAAATCAGAATATTTCAGTCTCCTGGATGTCTCCATTCCCAATGTTAATTTAGTCTGTATTTAAATTCACTTTGGTTGAGGTGGAGAAGTATTCCAGACATTGAGAACCCTGGAGAGTGACAAGACTGTCAAGTGACACACACACTTGTCAGACTGACACAAACACACACACATTAGCTAAATGAAAACAGAAACATGTATTTTTATCCAAACCAATCTCATAACTTATGTTAAAAGTCACCAAACCTGTGCATTTAAGTAGTGCAATGCAAACATTTCTCCCTTTCATCCTCTCGCACCTACTTAGACCACCCTCTAAAAAAATATTATAATAACATAATAAAGTTGGTAACACTTTACAATAAGGGTACATTAATTAAAGGTTAATGTTTAATAAGCATTAACTAACCCTTAATTAACAGTTAACTAATGTGTCTGGTAATAATTTACTAATGGTGTTCATGTTAACTAAGGTATTCATTTATACATTATTTAACAGTTTATAAAGATGACTATTCAATAATGTATAAATTAATACCTTACTTAACATGAACACCATTGGTAAATGATTACCAGACACATTATGCATTAACTAACCCTTAATTAATGTACCCTTATTGTAAAGTGTTACCATAAAGTTCAACAACTTATCACATTCAAAAAACATTTTCTAAAAAAAAAAAAACTCTGTTCATTCACATACAGTTGTGCCTGGAGGTGGCTTGTCTGGCAAAACTCCTACATCTGATTTTAACATAACTGGGGTGTTGTGGACATGAATGGACACAAATTATGCAAATCTGTTGTAAAAATGCATAGTAAATAAATGTGTAGAGGTGTGAACAATGGTGGTGTGGGTATGAGAGGAAAGTGGAGGGGGGCCCAGAGTCACCTCCTGCGCAGAGGGCCCATCATTCCTAGCTACGGCCCTGGTCATAGTAACCTAAATTTGAAAACAAACAAAAAAACTGCAAAGCTTATATTCTGGCTTTAAACTTGAGTCTTCAAACCAACTTTTAAGCACTCTGACAGACTGTTCAGATAATAGGTGGGCAAAACAGGTTGTGCCATCATGTCTGTGTGTTGGAAAAAGAGGCCAGTGGCCTGTACTGCAGCGTGGGCAACGGCAATGTCACTGTGCTTTTGTTCCAGTGTGTTCAGGGTAATAAATGAGGTGTCAAAGTCGATTGGCCCACGCTGTTCACAGCACAACACAGACCACACACTGCCCCCCTTGCCACTGAAGTAAGTAAAGGGTAAGTGTTTCTTCTCTTTCCTCCATCCCTCTTTCTGTCTCTCTTGCTCTGACTTTCTCCTTTTAATTGTATTGGTAGTCTACCTTGCTCAAGCATTTTGATAATATTTTGTTGGTTAAAGTCGATATTTGCCCTTTATTAAAAATCCAATATTGGCCAGTCAGTGTCGTCCACCTCCAACACGATGGATGTGATGCAGTTTGTTTGATTACATATTTATTGTAGAATTGATCAATACTACACTAGCTGTCTATGGGAAGACCTTACCTGAATTGATGTAAATGTGACATTTGTGTGGCCTACTTGGGTCCACCCATTTGAAAAAAAACTATTCCTCATTTTGCTGGAGACCCACCCAAAAAAAATGGTTACTGGATAATCAAAACTGCTCCCATAATTTATCATAAAAAACCTCTGGATGTGTTGTCTGTATGTGTTTACGGCTTGTTTGTTGTGTAGAGTGAGTTTTAGGTAGTATGTGCTGTTTTTTGTACTGTGAATTAATTTGAGTGGTTATGATGATTTTATTCTTTTTTACTGTGACATCAACCTGCCAAGGGACAACAGATGAAAACTAGCCTGGTGGCTAAATCTGGCATATTTACATTTGGTTTTAAATGTTCATTAATATGCACTGTCCCTATTAAAAATAAATAAACAATAAAAATAAATAAACAATAAGCAGCCCCCTCAGGTGGGGCCGGGTAAATCTGGGCAGGGTAAGGGAACAAGTAACGCTCTCTCAGAAATTATTGTTGGCCAACAGAAGAAGACTGTGGTTGCATTTGGCAGCTCTCATGTGAATGTCTGTAACTGTATGGATGTGAAGCAGAACGTTCTTGAAATAAATCTATCAGAAACATTAGCACTAACAATACCACTAGCATGAGATAGAGGCTACCAATCGTCTCAACCATGGTCTTATTTGTGTTTTGGTAATTATACCAAGGTATCACAATTAATTTGACAATGATATATTGATGTTTAAAAGTACTACATGCAGCACCTTTAAGTTAAAACAAACATGACAGGGAGCTATTTGTCCCTTCAGTCACCAGGCTGCCACTCTCAGACATGTGGCCAGACTTTTCCTCCCTCTTATCTTGATGATGCCAATGCAAGAAGATCGTCGCCTGACCAGCGATGGTCGAAAAAAGAAGTTGGTCCCCGGGCGCTGCGCTGCAAGCTGCCCACCGCTCCTGGCCTGCCCGTGGAGGAGGACGAGCCAGGATGGGATAAATGCAGAGGACATATCTCATGGCGCCATTGGAAGCGTGTGTGTGTGTGTGCAAGCCGCCATGCACGTGTGTGTGCATTGTGAAAAATGGTTGTTTGTGACAAATAAAGACGGGTTTGTCCGTCCGTTTCCTTTTAAGAATGCCAAGTCGATACTTGTGTCTTGGAGAGGACAAACTTCTCAAGAACTGTGTGCTTGACGGCTTGCGATCAATTAAGACACACAGCTGTTCATTTTGCCATCTCTTTCAGCCGGTTCTATAGGCACAGACTGTTGCACTGTTTGGCTGTGATGTGTCATTCTCGCAATAATTCTTGGGGCTTCCATTCATTCTTGTTGGCCAAGTCACCATCCGTTGCATCCTTGGTTGGCAAGTAAAATTACAGGATCTTTCTACATCCTCCATCCTTGGGTTCTTTTTTTTTCTTTTTTTTCTTGTACTTTGGCTGTTAGATATTACGTCAAAGAACGCATATTGAGGTGGACCCAATGTTTCTTGTGTCGCTGATACCAATCATCAAATAACAATATTTTTCTACTCTTCTGATAAAACCCCATTCACTCCCTGTATCCTCCCTTCTGACCTCTGTCCTCCTCCTCTCTGTCCAACCCCATTGTCATTATTATTGCTATTAATATTAATAATGATAATAATAATATCCTGGGTTTCAGTGGAGAGTTTTAGTGTCGAATGGTCTAAATGCTTAACACATTTTTGCATTAAAATGGCAAGCCTACCTCTGTGATTAACAATACCTGGAAATTTCTATTCACTGCAACGGGCCCTAAACTGGGACCGTGTCAGTAATTTTCCTAGCATCGGAATCAACTATTTGCATCAAAATTGCATCCATCATTGGATTCTATCAGCTGGATATGCTATATGATTGCACTTAGATGGTGAACTTTACCACACCATGTGACTTACCCCAGGTGGCCTGATTTGACTAATTGTTTGGTCTATTTAAGGTGGCGACTGTATACCTTGTTTCAAGTCTGAAGAAGAGCAGTGTGCTCGAAACGTCACTGACTTTGTGGTGCAAATAAAGCAACAAAAGGGAGCTACAGTGTGCGGACTTTCATTGCTAGATATAGTACTAGTTCTGGGTCCAGCACCTGCCTTCAGTAGGTTTCAGGATGTGCGCGGCTATCTTATATAGTTTATTCCATCAGCTGGACCCATGCCTCCACTCACCTCCCCTCCTGAGTGCACACTGGTGGAGAACTGTTCAACATTATGGACCCCTGGGTGAAGCTAGGGGCTAGACCTAAGACCCTTGCCTTCTCCACTCCACATAACCTGGAGCCGTGGACCCTTGTATGGGGTGGTAATCAACGGAAAAAACTTTGTTCCCGCTGTCCTTCACTGGAGGGTCTCCAGCTGGAAAACAGGTTCCAGGTGCTGGAGGAGATGGAGAAGCCACAAGTCTCTGCTCCCAGCACCCCAGACTGGAGCCGCTGCCTCCAGCTCGTCCCTGGCCGCGTCATCAGGCTCAACCGCTGCCGACTGGCAGGCCGATTAACTCCAGAGTTCCCACCTTCTCCCAACAACCAGCTCCCACAACATTAATCAGCGACGACTCAATAATCCAGAATAAAAAGGTCAGGTTGGCCAAAACCTATTGCTTCCTGGGCACAAAAGTTCGGGATATAGCAGAAACAGTGCCAACAGCAGCCTGAACTGCTAAAGCAGCATTTTATCCAACTGCTCAACACCCTTAAGTGGGGATGTTTCTATCTGTGGTCCAGTCCCCATGCTCGGCCATGGGATAGGGCATTTCAGCAGGCTACTGAGCCTACCTGGCTTGCCTCCGCTTGGTGTGCTCACAATGTGGATTTTATAGATCATTTTAATCTCTTCTGGGAGCAGAGACATCTCTTTAGAACAGATGGTCTGCACCCAAATCCAAAAGGCACACGGATGCTCTCAGTGAGCCTGATCTACAGCATTTGCCATTCATGTTTTCCTCTATCCACTCGCCGTGGTTGTCACTAGTTCACCAGCAAAGGTCGGACAGAAGCTCCGCCTTGTCCCTGCTCTTTCAACCAATGAGACTTGTGCTATGTCCATAGGTACAGCGTTGCCGCCGCTCACTTGTAGCTAGAAACAAAGTGGCATGGAGGTTTTTCTTACCAAGGAAGATTTTATGAGAAAAAAAAGAAGAAATAGAACAATTGACATTGACACATTACCTTTTTTATGGCCAAAAGGAGTTTGGGAAGAAAAGTAGCTAAGCAGTTTGTTGTTTACTGTGAGGTGAACTACATTTCTTATCAGCTTGCAAAAAATGTAATGAACAGTGTAGCTCACACACACATACATAATCTCTGTCTCTCTCTCTGTCCCTCTCTCTCTCTCACACACACACACACACACACACACACACACACACACACACAGACATAATATTTCAAGAGGTGAATTCACAATGACGATCAATAAAAACATTCAAAAGAAAATAAATAAAATGTATTGTTATGAATTTCTATAGCACTTTTCTTGTATTAGGAAATAAGACATGGTCTGAATTCCCAGCATGTCACTTTAAGAAAATGATAAATCATTTCATATCGATAATCACTATGCGATGTGTATGACGAATATGATGAGTGGTGATTACCAGCTGCAAAATGTTATCAGCTTGAACATGGTTCTGTTCACTTATTTTTGCCACAAATCAAAATAACAGCCTTATAACGGCGCTATCCAGCTAATTATGTAGGTATTTGATAACATAACGTTGTGTGTGCAAGACATAGGATTGTTGACTTTTGCTCATAAGCCACCACAATTCCCTCTCCAGTTGTGAGACATTCTGAGTCTCATTGGTTGAGTCAGGAGAGACGAGGCGGAGCGTCTGTCCAATCTAGGTTGGTGATAACTAGTCCGTCAGTGAATGACATTCCCAAGGTCCAAGCCCCCTCCGTCAATGACCATCACATTGGTTCTGCTAATAATTTTAGCTGCCTCTCTACTTGATTTGGATTCTCAAAACTCAGTCCTGCCCACAGTAATCCCATTTTCAGTATTCCTGTCGTAATTAAAAATAGACCCCAACAGGGAGAATAGGCCCAGCAAGTGCCATACCAATTTTTCAGTGCGTCACAGAAACCACAGAAATCTGTTCATCTACACACCTGGTTTAGACTGGGCCTCACCAACAAACTCTGAAATTAGCACTATTAAATGTCAGCTCATTATCTTCAAAAATCATTTATGGTTAGTGATATTATCAACAATTTTAAACTTTAAAATTGTATTTTTCGGACAGAGACCTGGCTGACAGTAATGGTTCCACTGCTCTTATTGAAACTGCGCCACCAAGTTTTAATTTTCTTCACACCATCAGACTTGGCAAGACAGGGAGTGGTGTCGCAGCTCCCTTCTCTGACATATTTCAATACAAGCAAGCAAGCTCTTTTGGTGATTTTACTTCATTTGAATATCTCTCCTTTATATTGAAATGTCCTACTCCAATTTTATGTCTTACTGTTTACCGTTCCCCTAAACGCTCAAGTGGTTTTATAGATGATTTTACTGAATTGCTATCCAAAATCTCTAGAGACTTTGACAGTATTGTCATTTCAGGTGATTTCAACCTTCATATAGATAATCAAGCTGACCCTGATGCCAGAGAGTTAACCAGCCTGATTGATTTGTTTGTTCCCCAAGTTTGATTGTTTATGTTTGATGTTGGATGTCACTGACCCATACTTTCCTTGAAAAGCCCTTTATAAGTTCTGTGCTCTTGATTTTTTCCTGGTGTTGTTTTAAGTCATACACACGTACACATACTCACCAGCACCCCCTGCACTCAACACCTTCCCGCGGCTATGTTCCCATCCTCACCCATTTAACCAGGAGACCTACTGCTTCATGGCACACTTTTCTACTGTCAATTCAAAAACACTTGAGGAAGCTGTGGGCCAGCTTAAATCCTCTACCTGCTGTCTGGACCCTCTCCCCACCTCTTTTTTTAAGACTGTAAATAGCTCCCTCCAATCAGGTGGTTTTCCAAGTTCCTTAAAAACTGCTGCTATTAGCCTGTCATGATGAACAAGCACAGATCCTGTACAGACCCACGGTGCGTGTGTTCAATTCAATGCACTGAAGCATCACGACACTGTTATCGGTTAAATAATTCCACTACTGTCACTTAGATACCACAGGTAACAACGTTACCTAACGTCAAAGTTTGTAGGGCAACGAAAGACGTGGATGTATGTAAGTTAACAGCAGAGACTGGCTCGGTTAACCCCAAAGGGACACTATATGTCATTACTAGCATCCCAAAGATCTTTATCCAACTCACCGTTAACGAGAACTTCATTTAGTGATGCCTTCCAATTGCTGGTTCCTTACCACAGTGAAGTTAGTTAGAAGTTTGTGCCCTGTTGCACAAAAACTCTTAGTTAAGTTTTATACCTTAAGTTCTCTTTAAGGTTCACCTTAAACTCAAGTGCGTTGCACAAAACCCACCTTAGATAAATCTGCAGATGAGGAAAGATGCTTAAGTCATCCTTATATTATTGCTGATGGGTTGCACTTAAGGGAATTTCCTTTCCTTAAATGTTAAGGGGCCTCCCATGGTCTCTTAAGTATTTGTGCCATTTTTATATTGCTATTATTTTTAAATTAATTAATATTACAGTCAAAGAAAATGATGTTTTATGTGTAGGAGGCTTCAGGCTGGCTAGATATACAAATATGCTTCCAGCGTTCTTGTTGGCAAGATTGAAATCCACCAAGCTAGCAGCTTGTTCAATGCATTTTCCCATTAGCTAGCTTGCAGCCAGTCCGTTTCTAGTACACAAAAATGATACATAGTCTGCATGAAATAAGTATCTATGACATGGTTTGGTGTCATAAAAATTTACACTTTGATGAAATTGCAAGGGGAGTCGTGAGTTTTGTAGATGTTTCAAAATAATAGCGATCTCTGCCGAGCCTCTGCAGATCGCGCAGAGCGGTTGCCACGGTAACTCAACTGCGTTGTTACAGCTGAAACTGCTGTAAAACACAAAATACAAGGCTGAGGCTTGGCTGAGGAGATCATTTTGGGGGCTTCATGCAACGATCCTAAAGAAACCCCTGGCCTCAGGGAATTATTTGCCTAAAGGGACAAACTTAAGTTTGACACCTAAGGTTTTTCATGCAACCGGGCACTCAGATACTCACCGTTTGATGCACCTTTTAAACGTCAAAAACTCTGTGTCCTTGGTGGCTCAAACTTACATTGAGTGTCCTTGGGCTTAGTATCATGTACACGCCATCATAAAAGTTTCATTATACAACAGTTCGTTCCGGTCGAGCAATTTGATTGGACAAGATGCATTCCATGAGTGCTGAAATACAGTATAACAGTACTGGGACGCTGTACTGTATGTATCACTCCGCTTCACAGGTGTTCTAATGTAACCTTGATTAGGCTGCGTTCACACACAGCGTTTTTTGTGTGGAGAAAGCTCTGCCTGGAGCGCTTCTTGTGAGCATAAATAAAAAGCGGATCACGACAATGTCATCTGACGTTAGCTGAGTAGCTGGCTAGCTAACCAGCTGGTTAGCACTTCTAGCAGACAATACAGTGTTGTGCAACAAACAAATGTTTACCAGATATTCCCAGTACACGTCTACACAAAACTCTAACTTCATTCGCACTTAGGGTAGCGACAGCGCAAATATGGATACATTTGACCTTAATTATGAACGGTCGGCCGAGGCGGAAGGTTGGGAAGAAAGTAAGCTGAAATCGTCTGTGCTAACCTCAAAGTAGCTAGCTAGCCTGCAGTCGGGAAACAGTTTACCTGTTGCTTGGCAACACTTGGTAGTGAAATCCTGAGGGAACTGTTTTTGTTGGCGGAGACAAATAACAGACAAAAATCATCTGTTGTCTTAAATTACCATTACTTGATGAATAGCTTTGTTTATACAACTGTTGTATAAAAGCAATATCACAGGAGAGGGAGTGCTGTTGTACTGTATATCAGCACGGCTGTGATTGTCTTCGGCGATTATCTTCATCTACGACCGAATCACAGCCGTGCTGATATACAGTACAACAGCACTCCCTCTCCTGTGATATTGCTTAAATAAAGTCCTCCGCTTTCACAAAACACAGCTTTTTGGAGCTGGGAGCTACAGCTACTGCTACCACGCTGATGACGTCGACTGTGCGCAGAGGTCGCGTCAGCATCATCAGCGTGGTGATGCGACATCTCACTAAGTGTTACCTGACTGACTGAGTGACTGACAGAGTGACTGACTGACTGCCTGGACGACTGCCTGACCTGAATTTGGCTCGCGATGCCCTCGGCTGTGCCATGGGAAAAACAATCTGGATGCATCAATATCATAGAATCTATATCTCTTCACTGTACAGTATAATACTTTCAATCTATGTCTATGAAAATATGAATTCAAGAATGTAATAACACAATGCATAAAGCTGTGTAAATGAATTAACTCAATAACCTTAGCCTGTAGCTTGTGGCTTCCAATACAATGCATAGCAGCATTAGCTACTATATTTACAAGACTGAATCACGAGACCAAACAGATAGCATACATTCAGTCTGTCTCCGATTGTTTTTTAGAATCTCTAGCATACATAAACAAGAATGCATAACGTGGCATAGCTACAGGATGTAAACATCAACGAAACAAAGTTAGCTAGCATGCCAAGCTAGGCTAATGTCAACGTGACTTTGAGTCAAAGTGAAACTCACCGAAGGGACGATGCTTGAGGGTCAAAACCTTTGGTTTTCAAGAGTAGGAATCTTCTTGTAAAATCTAAAAGGTAAAACTCGTTTGATGAAAGTTAGAAGTGTGAAAGTCCCACGAAGCATCAGTCAAAAGAGAACGCTCTGCAGCATGTGCGTGCACTCTACTGGTGAAAACGGGGAACTTCATGGTGTTAACCCTATGTGTGCTGATAGTCACTGTTTACTGCAACTAATGTGGGTTACACATGCCTCCACTGGGACATGTGATATGGAGACACAACATACTATACCAGTGGTGGCCAACCTGCGGCCCCTAGACCCCCATGATGCGGCCCACCGACAGACAACGAGAAAATTGAAATGTACTCAAAATGAAAGCCTTTATTTATGACTTGCTTGTATCATATTGGTCAAACTATGAAACATTACGCTTTTGCATAGCAGAGAGAACTTCTCAAGAGAGTCCATTGTATCTGGATTGAGGTGTTCAAAAAGAGAAGATTATCTCAGAACATCCATGGGGTTAAAACCACAAAAGGCTTGTGCTCCTTTAACGTCAGAGTCTGACCCTGACAAAGATTCAAAGATGTCTAGAGGTGGCAAGTGCATCTCAGAAGAAAAAGCACAGAATACAAATGATGTAACTGGCGCTACTTCACTATAAACACCAAGGTGTTAAGAAAGATAAGCAAAAAAAACCAATGCAGTGACAAATGCAAAAAAAAAATCCCCAAAATCCACTGCAGCCTTGTACAATAGAAGTAATGCTGCCGCACCTATTGGCTAAATGCCTGGATTTATTCCCTCCGCTCTCTGTTGCAAGGTCATCTAATCTCACACGGTTTCCAAGACAGCAGGAAAAAGCCATTTGGGTGATTATCCTGATTAGATCTAGCGGGAAGATGTGATTTTTCTTTGTTTTTGCCATCTCATCCGATCTCACTCTCTTACCTGGAAAGGATGAGAAGACAGTACACACGAGAGTGCGCTCATAGACGGCCGACTCGTGCGACAAAGTGGTCGTGTTTTGTCTCTCCGCTAATGCAATTTCTCGATATCAAATGAGCCGAGGTGAAGCGAGTGCAAGAAGAGTCGCTTATTCCCCGTTTCTGCCAGGAGATCATCGCCATGCTGTGGTCTCTTGGAGATCTTGGCGTTGTTGTCTGGTGATGGCAAAAATTATATTCAAGGCTTGGGTGGATGATATAGTTGTATTTCTATTCTATTCTGTTCTATTCTATTCTTGTACAGTCTTTTCAGAGGTGAATATACTGTACGTAGAGGGTTAAGAGTAGAGTTGAGCTTGTTACTCAAAAGTAATATATTATCATTAATTCACTTCAAAGCATAATACCATACTTCCACCCACCTTTCTTTTCTTTCTTTCTTTCTCTTTCTTTCTTTCTTTCCCTTCTTCTCAACCCTTCCTTTTCTTTCCTTCTGCCTTTCTTTCCTTTTGTCCTTCCTCCCTCCCTCCCCATTCCTTCGTTTTCTTTTCTTCCCTTCCTTCCCTCGTTTCATTCTTTTTTATCATTCCCTTATTTTCTCTCTTCCTTCCTGCCTTTTTCTTTCTTTCCCTAATTCTTTGTTTGTTCACTAATTCATTCTTTCTTTCTTCCCCTCCCCTCAACCCTTCCTTTTCTTTCCTTCCTTCTGCCTTTCTTTCCTTTCTTCCTTCCTCCCTCCCTCCCCATTCCTTTCTTTCCTTCCTTCCCTCCTCCTTTCTTTCTTTTTATCATTTCCTCTAATTTTCTTTCTTCCTTCCTGCCTTTTTCTTTCTTTCCCTAATTCTTTGTTTGTTCACTAACTCATTCTTTCTTGCTTGCTTTCTTTCTTTCTTTCCCTACCCTCAATCCTTCCTTTTCTTAACTTTGTTCTTTCTTTATTTCCTTCCTTCCTTCCTTCCTTCCTTCCTTCCTTCCTTCCTTCCTGCCAACAATATTATTTCTAAAATTAAATTGTAATTGTTTCACTACTTCATTACTGGGAAAGGTAACATGACTGAATAGCATGGTTAAGAGCCTTAGGTGACAATCACAACAATGCACACACATACACACACACACACACACACACACACACACACTTCCTTCCCCCTTGCCACAGTATGTGAGCCGGTGTGGTAGCCGACTGTCAGCTGTGAAATTACTTTAACCAACCTCCACAGCCGCGAAGGCTAACATAGGAAATGCACCAAGGCACTTTGACAGCCACACTGGTGTAGAAGAATAAAAAAAAGATAGGGGAAAGCCCTACTCGCTCCCTGATTGCTGTTTTGACTGACTGTAATCCTTGATAAGTCAATTTTCCTTGAATTTCCTATTCCTTGACAAGCCGCTTATGATACCAGAAATTAAATGAGGAGTGGAAGCCCAGGGGGGAACATGGCTACCTTGATTTCACTTGCAAAACACCAACTCGGTTGAAATAATTTACCCTCTGAGTTGGAGGAGTAGAAGACTAAGGTTCGACCAATCGGGGTTTTTGAAGGCCGATATTGATATCAATGTTTTTAGATTGAGCCTGCCAATACAATAAAATTGAAATTTCCATGCCAGATCATTAAAAAATATACTGTATATATTTTTAAAAAAAGCATTACAAGTCTTCATTGTTTCCCCCAGAATTGTATTCTTGCCAGGGTGAAAAGCCTCTGAAACAGCATTTAGACCATCATGAGACACTAAAACTCTCCATTTAAAAGATAATACTTCTGATTACAATAATAATAGTAATAAGAAGAATACATATTCACGCATACTTGTGTGGAATCTGATCATAATGTGCCATTTAAACCAATTCAGGTTAATGGCTTCCCATAAACAACCAGTGTAGTATTAATCAATTCAACTGTTCACAGTGTACATGCCCTCAAGTCTGAAACGTTCTTCCAAGTGAAGGTTTGTTGATATTGTATTGATTGACATTGTCATCTTACTTAACTAACTTGATTTTGCCCTATAATGAAGGTGCTCTGATGGCATGTAGCCTACCACACTTAGAAGGTATCCACACTGTAATAAGCTTACAAGCTTATTGTTTGCCAAACCAAAACAGCTTGCTACCATTAGGAGACAGCACCTTAGTTAACAAAACCACACAATTTATTTATTTTTTTATTTTTTTGAAGCAATGATGTTTAATGCAGTGTCCGAAACTTTATTCGCCCGTTGCCCATATAGTTCACTATATGACAAACACTGCATAGAGAATAGTGAGTGAGTGAACAAGCCAACCATTTCGAACACAGCTATTGTGTTCTTTCAGAATAGATAATAATAATAAATAGGGAACACAATAAGAGTAAGACAGTAAAAGTGAAGACTTTCTAATTGCAGCACTGAAAAAAGTTAAAAAGTGCAATGAGTTTGTTTCCTGAAACCAAGACAAATTATTATGATTAATAATCGTGATCACAATGTTAAGCAAACTAATCAGGATGATCATCTTTGCCATAATCGTGTAGCCGTAGGTAGACTTACGTTTTCCAGATTATATGGTGTTTAGAAAATATCAACTTAAGTTGTATCTTGCCTGTGAAGTTGCCCACGTTCACCGTAAACCAGTTCCTCTTTGTTCTGCTGGAAATATAAAGATGGTTATGATGGAGGTAGAAGCTAGAGTTGGAACTGTGCTTCTTCTGAACCATGGTCATTGATAGGAGGAGAGAAGAACAGGGAAGCAGAAAGCATAACGACAAATCTGGGGACTTTTTCTGACCATGGGGAACAGCGTTAATGTGTTCAATCCTAAAGTATTCGGCGACAAATTGATATGGCTGATACTGATTTGCGTTACCTGTTTGTCTACACCAAACATCTGATGATCACAGCCCATGCCAAACACAGTGCAGTCCCCTCTGCTAAGAATGGGGACTGTATAGGTTATATATTGATATGCAAATTAGCGCATGATATCATCTGGCGACTTCCAGCAACTTTTTGAGCAGCCAATAGCTACTGTTCTTGGAAAAGAGTTGGCACATAGACATAGACACCACGGGAGGTGCTTCCCCATCCTCAGGCTGTGGTGGATTCTGCAGTCTCTGTAATGGTATGCTCTCTGCAGAAGGCTGCCATTGCAGGAATAATGGGATTTTTCCATTACCAGATTAGAAAAACATCTTTCATGCTTGCTGTTCTTTGTAAACTCTGCGGCTGGGGCTTTGGAACTACTGTTTCTTTTGTGGATAGCCTGAAAATGTCAAGGGCCACAGAGAACAACAACACTCCCCCCCAACCCCACCTTACCCTGCCGCCACCCCACTCAAGGGAAAACCAAGATTGTAACCAAAGCACTGGTAACTTTGTTACCAGTGCTTTGGTATTCAGTAATGTAGTTGAACCACATGTCTGCCTACCTACATCTGATTCTCTCTTCAAATACCTCTTTGCGAGGAACGTGATGTAAAATGACTGTTATTTCAAAATATTTCCAAATTGATTTGAAACCGATCTCCAAACCAAAGGAGATTTGAAATGAAATGGGTCCAAGCCATGACCCACTTGTGGACAGGAATGATCCCCGCTCCTCTGAAGCCGGGGCTTATTGGGAAGGATTTAGCATTTTTAAAGGCATTACGCCAAACTCCTGATCCAATTGGGTAAGACTCCCAGATCTGCCAAATGTTGTTGCTCACGTCATGATTTGATAACAAAGACCTAGAGTCAAAAGGTTGTGTGTGCTTAAAATTAAAAATAGCATGGGAGCACTATGAGCAGAGTGCAGTTTTTTTTTCTTTTTATCCTCCAAAAGCATAGCATAGCTAACATCCATAACTGAGAGATACAAGTACTGCCCAGTGTTTGACTTAAGAGCTGGCTGTTTTAACATGAACCAATTTTCATTGCCTTTATCATAATAACAATGCAGACCAATAGTTAGACCGATATTTTGTCAAAATATCAGGCCAATATTGGCCTTTTATTAAGAATCATTCATGTCAGTGTCCTCCGCTTCTGATATGGGGTGAACATACAAAATATCTGCTATCAGCGGCTTCAAACTGAAAATACTGGTATCAGCAGGGGGGAGCGGGGCAAGTTGTCACGAGGGTAAGTTGTCTCAGTAACTTTATTTCTGAAACTAAATATTTTAGAGCCAAAAGTCCAATTACAAAAATGTTTACTTTCTTAATAAGAGGTTACCTATATTAAATACAACAGTCTAAGTCAAAACAATCAAAACACGCAATTTGTATACCTGAAAGTAAATAATGAAAATCTTTGTGTTTTTCTTCTCATTTTTTTCTTATAAAAAAATCAAAATAATTATACATTGTGACACATAAAAGCAAGGGTCAGCTATAACCTGATAATACATTTGAATGGTTTAGTGAAGCTATGTGCTCAGGGAAGGGACCTTTGTCAGGAAAGCCTGTTGGGGCATGTTGTCACATTGATTTTGGGGCATGTTGTAACTATCCAAATCCTTTTTTTGATCAGAAATAGCTTTACATTTGTTCTTTTCTGAAAAAAAAAAAAAAAAGATTTTGGTACTTGCACCCACAAGCCTTTGGCTTATGTAGCAAGTGGCCTCTCTGCTGGATGCTGGACCAAACTCACATACAGTCACAGAGGCAGATTACTATTATTACTGTTTTAAGTGACTAAGAAGCCATTTTACATTATAAAACATCAAATTAAATGTGTATATATTGCATGTACATTAATATATCATACTGTTAGAAATTGTATCAGAATTTGTGTTTGTCTGTGCATCCCAGGATAGGTGAGGGAGGGGTTATTTTACCTGGTGTGTAGTGGGTGTCGATTTCTGAGATTAAGTATGTTGTTTTCAATACAAGAGTATGTTTTTCATGTTATTATTGTATATATACTTAAGAGGAAATGGAATTGTGTGCACAAACACAGCACACTTGTCTATGTGACAACATGCCCTGACATCAAGTGGTATTTCATCAGTAGTAACTTTTTCTTCCAGTAAATTATTCAAAATGTAAAAATGCCATTTTTTAGAGAAGACCTTAATCTAGCTAGAAAATTATATATCATATCTCAGTGCCTTACACTGCTGAGAAAGAGACCAATGAGTAAAAAGTGTGACAACATGCCCTGCTCTCTCCTACTGGCCTTCTGAAACTCATATTGCCCAAACCTCACTGTGAATACACGTACACAAAATACACTCAAGCCATCTGTGTCCCATTCAGGATATGTATGCACAGCGGATGGATAAAATGATTACTCTCCTGCTCCTGCTTGTGTGCACGATACTCTTTCACATTTGTCTGTGCTCAATCATCTCTCCCCCCTTTCAGCAGAGATCATTGACATTTGGACCCTGTGGGCTCTCAGAAACGATCTCCTCTCCCACTGTAGATAACCATGGGTGGAGAGGAGCCATAAGCAGTGTTCTTTAAATGAAACAGACACGCGACACACAATGCTTAATCAATAAGCCGAGACAAAGCTCTCTGGCACAAAGATTGACGGAAGGGGAGAGGAAAAACGATCCGCCATCGATCCCCAAACTCTTTGTCGTCTCGTTGTTTTACTCTGTCTTTCTTTTCTATCTTTCTCCATCTGCTCTCCGTCTCGCCCTGCTCTCCATGGTTGGCAAAGAGACAGACAATATCAAAATATGCCACGTAGCTCTGTCTAAATCTCACAAACAGCTTTGATATGATAATGACATGAATATGACAATTTGAGTGCGATACATGTATGCCTTGTCGGACAGAGAGCTACTGTACTTGACGTGATTGTAAGAGACATTGCAAAGTTCAGTAGGCCTATTCCAACTGGAAATGTATTAAATTGAAATGTCAAAATTAATCTCAGAATTCAAAAGCAAATGTGTAACCATGTAAACTTCACTTTAAGTAGTTTAATTGTCAAATAAAAATCCTTACATTGTGTCTCATTTACCTGTATTTCAATATGTGAAACAGTGAAAAAGCTGAAATAAAGGGTCACAACTAAATGCTTTTGTCACAGTAACAATTTCCCATTTGGCAGACGCTTTTATCCAAAGCGATGTACACATGAGATTTTAATACAACACAAGCAAGGATTTAGTCAGTATTAAATTGTTAGTATGGTTAGTATATATTAGTATACTATATGTGGTGTGGACAGCTGGTTGCATTTTTAATTTGCAATTTGGCTGTCTCAACAGAACTGAATAGACTATCGAACAATGCCAAGAAAAGGTTTGTAAAACGTTTGTTTGCGGAAAAAAAAAAATCTATTGACGAGCTGCTGACAATGTTGTAATACTCGCATAAACAACACTTTAGTGTTTTTATATTTGAAACCATTTGGCCAATCAGCATTGGTTAGCTATAATGCTAGGGAAGATGTGTCAGAAAATCCACAAACTATTAAAATTGTCAGTAAGTGCCATGCAAGCTATGGTACTCAGAGATGTTGGGACTGAGTTAATTCCCAAACCATGAAAACATTAGGGTCTCATAGTGGCATATTCACATGAATTAACATTTTAGCTAGGTAGCCCCATTCACTCCTAGTCAATTTTTACTCTAGAATCTCCTTACCAGAGATTCCTTAGAAAATCTCTGGTGTCTGGTTAGCTCACCATCACTGTCTTGGAAACTGATTTGCACGCAAGTTAATGAACCTAGTAGATGCTACCGTTAGTAGTGGCTAGTTGTCGCATGTTAACATTGACATTGGTTGCTTCGCCAAATTACAAACTGAAAAAGTAGAGACTAGGGCTAAATACAAGACAGTTGGCTGTGTCACAGTAGCCTACATTTGGAAACAAATCTACCTCACCAGTTGCCTGGTCCTAACCAGACTCTTTGACCTAAAGAGTTTGGTTTATTCAATGTTGCCTACAGCAATAGTGTCACTATTGAAGAGGCTGGTGTTGTTGTAATTGTTGTTGTTGTTGCATTTTCTTTCTAATTCTGATTTGAAAAAGTCAACAGGTGCGAATGTTACAAATGATGAGACTGTGCGGGCAGAAATGGAAAATAAATGGCACTTTACAACAAATCTTTTTAAAAGTGACATAGACAACTGACAACTGTGCCAACTGCTTGGTCCAAACAATGGGCATCAGTGTTTATGCTGGCCATGTTGTACATCAGGTAAATTCCAGCTGCTTAGCAACTTAATGATGCTGCCTACCCTCATTTGAGTGACATACCTGGCATGCAATAAAAGCTAATTCTCAAAGGTTGAGCGAATTCTGATTGGAGCACATTGTTCGGATCACTATCAGGTTCCTAGACTGTCACCTTTCATCCACAGCTGGATGCTATGCTATCTTATCAGGCTATTCACTTTTACTTAACATTACTGAATTGATCTTAACTGACAATCTTTTTCAGCCTAGTATATGTAGACATTTACACATAACCAATTTTCCAATGAACCTCCATTATGGAGCGTGACGTGGTTGATAGATTTGTGACACAACTGAGTAGTCCCCGGACGTGGGGTCCGGGGACTACCAGGGGTCCTTGAGGGGGTCCCCAGCAAATTGATGAATTGTTAAACTTCACCATTATTTAATTTACAACACAAGTTAACACAATTAGAGAATGTAGAAGAATGACTATTTTGATCATAGTTTCACTGTTATCTCTCTACCTACAATACAGATATTCATGGGATTCTGGACAAAATCTAATAATAAAAATATTCTCAGATTTGGGAGAGACATAATCTCATCAAATGGGGGTCCGTGGCCCTAATGTGTACTAAATTAAGGGTCCTTGATATGAAAAAAGTTGAAAATCATTGCTCTATATTGCTTGATTAATTAACCCCATAATTAATTAGTACACAGATAATGTGTGATGTAAAAAGAAATACGTATTCCCAATGGGGATCAATGTTTTTTTTTCTTGACTAAGTGAACTAGTTAGCAGAAACTCTACTAACTAAGGGCTTTAGTGCGAGTATGAGTGTGTGCGTCCTGGGTGACACTGTTAGTATTTGGCTTGCCGGAGTGAATTAACATTGCTGCATAATCACTCTGCATTATGGACTAGCTCAATAGCTTGACACCGCAGGTCAGTGGTTTGTCAGGCTGCCTCTGTCGATATGTGGTTCACCCACACACACAGCTGATACCCGTTGTGTGAATTGTGTTGCATGGAATTGTGACCACACACACACACACACACACACACACACACACACACACACACACACACACACACATCAGGCGTACACAGCTGTAGATACAGACACATATGTAATGCTATAAACATTTGCACACACACACATAAATGTGCACTCTTGTTTTCACACACCACAGCTCCCTAAGGGCAGGCATGACTTATATACTCTGAAGCGGTGGAGATAAAACAGTGATGTGATCAATAGCACTTTGGTGGCAAACACTCCCTGTCCCTCCACCCTTAGGATATATACTGTTGGAGGGCAATAAAAATAGTAATGGAGTCAACCTCTCTTTCAGCTTATCTTTACTACTATCACTCTCCCTCAATTGCCCTTGCCTAGGTTTCAAATCTCCATCTCTCCCTTTCCACAGAGGGACAACTTTTCTTAGCAAAGCAATTTCCATCGTCAAAGAGAAAGAGAGCCAAGTGTATGTAACAGCTCAGCTTGTGATTATAGATGTGTCAGCATGTACAGTGTATGGTTAGATAGTGAAAATGTTAGATGGGATTGAGAGAGATCCTTGCGAGGAGATTCCGTTGGCCAGCAGAGAGAGACGCCACAACAAGATGAGCTCCTGCAATTTCTTTAAACTTTTTGATAGAGGAAGTAGTCGTGTTAAATATTGGTTAATTACTTATCTGGTTTAGTTAAGTTAACTAGACAGAGTGGAGGCTGCAGGGAGGGGGAGAGAGGAAATATAGTAACCCGTTTTTATATCAAGTGAGGATTCACTCACATGTGGACCCTTAACTGGGGATGGGCATGACTAATGCAAAACCAGCAGTGCAAGAATCAAATGATACCTCCCACCCCCTCTATTTAACTTAATTAAACCAGATAAATAATTAACGAATATTTAACAGTACTGCATAAATAATGCAAAACCAACAGTGCAATCAAACTTCAGATTTTAAGAAATTTCAGATTTTAAAATTTAATTCACAACATTATGACTGCCCCTTTGATTTTTTAAGACGGGGCTGTATGAACTGACAGCTAAACCAGTTGGATGGTGCCACATGATTGGATGTAAACGCATGTGCAAATAAACAAGGTTAGCGAGCTGTTTCTACATTTACCACATCGCCGGTAAATGTAGGCTACAGATTGACCGGTCTATATATACATGTACCACACTGTCGGTTAATATACAAATTGACCGGTGCTTACCACAACGTCAGGAAATGTACAGATTGCCCGGTAAATCTGTACACTGACATTTATGTATATGATGGTATGATGGTATCTAAATGCTTGTGATAAAGGGCTATTTAAATAACCATAGACTCTGCCTTGATTTTGAGGCTACACAGGCAGAAGTGGACGTTGGCTAATGAAGAAAAAACGTACTTACCATCCATTTCGTTGATGCCATTTATTTTATCATGATATTCTCTGTTCATGAAATCGTATAATTCAGGGTGGGCAGTCACTACCAACTTTTCTGATACCAAATTTCCGTTGTTTACAATGGACGGCAGAATCAAGACCCACCTCTATTTTCATCCAATTGGACAGCAGAGAAAAGAATGACAATGACGCCGGGCACTTTTCTGCTCGGAGGACATCAAATTAGGATAATTTTCAACTCAGAACACACCAGGCAGTTCCTAAAAAAAATCAAGGTGCCCCAAGCAGATAAACACGAGGCTCCTGGCGCACAAAAGCTGAACAAAACTCATTGAAACTCATTGAAAACAATTTAAAAAAGGCACCTCCCTCTGCTAAAAGCACGTCCTGTCTGATCAAGGCCTAACAGTCTGCCATGATGACACCCGAGACACCAATAAACCGATATACTTCCCCAGCACTGGAAAAGTATTGGCCGAATCAAATGAAAAAAACCTAACCAACTTTGAAAGAATATTTCCTCAGGTGAGAGATGTGATGCAGAGAGAGGTCACAAAGAACCACTGACACCAATGTGGACACACAGGACTCAGAGGAGGAGGAAGACAGAAGAGTCTTAGAACCAGCGGGTAATCGGTAAAATGATAGAGACCATCAACACCTTGAGAGAGGACAACAAGACCCTCAAAGCCCTGATGGTCAAGGCAAAGGAAGTGGCAGCAAAGAGAGAGTGGAGCCTCACCAACCAGGTACAGCTGATGACGGAACAACTCCAGGACATAAGAGGAGCCTGCCTACATCCTCTCCATCACTCCAATCACCAGGTTCATCCACCAGATAACGGCCCACTGGCTCTCATGAACCCTGTCAGAGTGCCTCAGTCTCAGTCTCCACCATCTCTGCCTCCCCAGCCAGTGAGCCCAGCAGAGACTCCAGTGGTTACAGACCCCCGTCCTGCTGTACTACCATCCAGCTCTCAAGCTTCCCCTAACAGCAAGCTTTGCACTGCTGACTCAGCTGCTCCAGATGCCCAAATAGTCCTTCTCATGGACTCTCATGGAAATAAACTGACTTTTCCTGGACAACAAGAAGTCACCTACAGATGATGCCGAAATACAAGCCATGCACATGGACGTCTAAAGGTAGAGACACTCAGCAGTTCCCAGTGTATGAGGCACAAATGACGTCCCCACCCTGCAGTGAGATACAGCCAAGGCAATCACCATGATGGCAGACAGAGCCAGCATCAAATTATCTGACACCTGGGTCATTATCTCAACCCTAATTCCATGTAGAGACACCCAACCTCATGTCCTTCATGACATTAATATGGAGATAAAAAGGAACTTCTCTACTCAAATGTCCACCTGGACCATCATATGACTATAGACCCGTGGGAGCTATATTATGGACTACATCTAAGAAATAGCAGCATCCAAACTTTTGCTAAGATCTTGAAAGACGCAGCCCTTGGTCGGAACCTCAGAGACTATAGGCACAGCTACTCCCGCTAGAGACCTCCATGTCCTCCTAGAATCTACCCGAGCCCTTGGCCTTGGCCTGCTGCTCCTCCTCCCCCTCCCCCTCCTCCACACAGCCAACATTCACGGGGGACTGTTGCCTTGTTATTGAATAGTTTAGTCTTGGTATTTCATTAGTGCCCCGCAAAAGCCTCATACCTCCAGGAATTCAGCTTTTTCAAAATTGGGAAAAACTGCATTTCACTTTTTCATTTGACTTGGTCATGAAACCCTTTCTACACATTATGGGCTATTCTACAGTAAAAGAAAGTATTAATTGCTGATAAAATGCTTCCAAAACACAATTTGTAACCTACAGTGGAAGAGTTACATTACACATAACACAATCAATCTGGAGACATAACACAATCAATCTGGAGACTATCAATGCATGCATTGGGTGGGAGGCAGGGAAACACCATGGACAGGTTGAACCCAGGACCTTGTTGCTGTGAGGTGACAGTACTGAGCCACTGTGCCACCTCCGCTAGTCATCACATAGATACATATATAACTGTTAAACTTAAACTCTTAAACATATACATTGTGGATAACTTCTCCCGTTTGAATTAGTTTGGTTTTTCCCATTTGTTGACTGTTGGTCATCTATCTTGTGATGGTCTGTGTGCTGTAGTGAATGTGTTGGACAGTGCATTATACCAGGAGAGTTGCTCTGCAAGGCTACATGTGTCATTCTGACATTTGGTCAATGTCACATTACTCCATCTTACCCAGTGACAGGTGTGTGTGTGTGTATGCTTCTATTGTGTGTGTGTATCTAAGGGTGTGCACTCATTGTCTACCTGGATGCAGACGGGTGTGTGCATTGTGCACATATAGATTTCTGTGTGTACAGGTATGTAATGTATGCATTCCAATGCATAAATGTGACAATGGATCATGCATTCCGGTTCAGATGTTTAGCCCCACAACAGCAGGTGCTCTAAGGATCACAATGTCGGTCGGTCGCTCTGTTCACCACCATTGGTCACGTGGGTGAAACTCTTACCCCATGGTCTGAATGTGGATTTTGATTCCTCCTAAATTGTTTCCTTTAAGGCAAGTTCTGCTTCAAGATCATCTGAGGAAACAGGATTTGTGATATTGTCTTTGAATCACTATGTTCTGTTTTTATGATGTCCTTTTGATTGATGCATGCTTTTACAGTATCATAGTCCTTCATGTGTATATAAGTATATGTGGGTTTTTACAAATATCATGGTTCATGTGTATTTTGTATTGAAGTATATGTGTGGGTATTCATTCAGAATTGATCTATGTTGTGCAAATTTAAATGGAAATTGGCAAAGGCAATATGGCCAAAATGTTGGTATGCAAGCAAGCATACAACCATTTTTTTGTGAAATAGATTTTTTTATCCACATTTGCCATTTTCTGTCAGCTTTTGTAATCTGATAAATTATTATTTGCATAAAATATTTTGATGGAAACCTGGCTCATGTGCACTTAATGGACCTCTCTCTTCAATGTGTTTGCAGGTGCATGTACAGTGTGTATGCATGCATGCATGTTTGCATGCCAGAGTGTGTGTATAGCCTTTACTTTCACATCTTTGCAATGCTGTCAAGACATGGCCCATGGGTGCCATCATGCCATAAGGTCAGAGAAAATTAGTCCACTTTTGCGCATCGAAAACCTGGTTCACTTCATCTTGACTGCTCTCTACAGGTGTGAGGAAAGCTATTATGATTTTTATGCTCCACACTCAATAGATGCTAATAGCCCTTGAGATGCATGTACTGTGAAGAGTGTGAGGATCATTGGTTTTCTCTTTCTCACACACACACTCTTTCTCTCTCCTCTTTGCAACGGCAGAATAATCGGTGTGTGAACATCGCTTAAACACTGCCAGGGTTAGATTTAGCGGGGCTTGATTCCCATCGGGGCCTTCAACACTGAAAATGTATGCACTCACAGTCCCATGTGGCACTTTGATAGGAGGGTCCATTATGTAACATCATGTATATGGTGTGGTGAGAAATATCATTGAACTCACTCTTTCAAAACTGACCTTAACTGGTCTGATGTTGTCAGGAGCCATGACGCACTTTTGTGACTATTTGCTATTTTACAGGGTTCAAAATATTGATTCTTGGTGGATATATGAAGGACATCTTGACTAGGGTGCTTCTACCCATTAGACAACACACACTCCACCTTCATCTTCCTCCTTTGACATGTACAGTATCATGCAGAGTGCATGGCAGAGCCTCGCATCTGTCCACGGCACTGCTGCTATTTAAGGCGAGCAGCACAGTGAAGTGTCGCTGCGTTCCAGCCAGTTTGAGGGGTAATGGGTGTGCTAATGATTGAGCCAATGAGGACTTTTCAAAGATGGCGCCTGTGTAATTATGATAATTATCTTTGAGGAGGGATGACAACGAGGGCAGAGTGAGAGAGTGAGAGCGAATCATGATTATCATGTAAACAGGGAGCTAGCGGTAGGCAGGCAGCATTTTAATGTGCTCACTTTCAGGTAATTTACTTGATTGCCGGCCTAGGTCTCCATCCTTTTCAGCCAGTCGAAGCAGCATGAAACTACCATTACATCAGTGTTTCACTTTTAATACAGCAGTCGTTTGACCTTTATGTGCGGTATTATGTGGGAGCAGCCCAGCGGTACCTCGCTTCACTTTTCGTTCCACTTCACTCTGGTGCTGTGCCAGTAGCTGTGTTTCCATCCAGCTGTCAAGCATTTTTTTTTTTTTTTTAAACATTTTATTTATAGATATTCTATCTAACCCTCCACCCCCTCAAAACCCTGAGACACTGAATACATAATGAAAAAAAAGGATAATAATGGAAATTAAAAATACAAAAAAGAGGTCAATAACAAAAATAGTTTTGTGGTAGTTTTGATAAGTAATCACGTATACACTCACTGGATTTCATAGTGATGAGAGCATTTGACATTCCAAAACACACTGGGGCTTCCATGTACATTTTTAGTGTCACAGAGATTGCCGTCCTAGTAGGAAGAATACACACACACACACACACACAAAAAAAATTGCTTTTATGAGAAAGACAGGCTCTCAAGCCTTGTTAAACATTTCCGGGGACCTTTACCTGCTATACTCAAGTTTTTCTAATGGAAGCACCTCCTTAACCCAGTGTGTGAATGAGAAGGTTTGCCTGATTTCAATTGTAGGAGAACAATTCTCCTGGCCAAAAGTGAGGCAAGTGCCATGACATTAGCATGAAATGCAGTAGCCCCTCTGCAGGGGGCACACAAAAATGGCAGCGATGGGATTAAGATCTATTGTTTTCCCACACATGTGCGAAATGGCCTCAAAAATACAGTCCCAGAATGTGTTCAGAGATGGGTGCAGCGGCGGAGAGAATGGAGTGGCTCCTGAAAACTGATTGGCCCCTCCGGGTTGGTCAATGTATAGAAATTGATCTAAATCGATTGGCATCACGTTATGCTCTCTGTCACATCAGAGATTACTCAGCTGTTGCTTGTGTGAGACAGACATCACCTGCCAGACGGACAAGGGCGCATTCTGAACTAAAAAAAAAGCTGTGTCCAGTGTGGAAAGTCTGACAAAAAGATCGACTCTCTCTCTCTCCCATGCCTTTCCTGTCTCTATCAATAAAGCATGAAATGCCTAAAATAAATCTTAAAAAAAATATATATATATATATCGACTCGGAAAGTTTGTCATTTCGCTCCTGCTGTGAAAACAAAAGTGAAACTTAAAATTCCACAAGTTGCATGACTGCGCAAGTAACTGCGATCAAGGGTCACAAAATGCTAACTAGCTAACCATAGCTAATGGTAATTTATGTGCTGTTAGAATGTTGTGACCCTCGATCAAATCACTTTTATTTATAGTTGCGCAGTTGTCTGACAACAGAAACAGAAACATATGTCAGTGACAACACCTGTATTGTGTTATTCATTATGTTGAAACAGTGATCACAGACAGCATCATGGGCGACAGAAAGTTGTCTTTTTAACATTGCTGCCAATGGTGAGAACTGAGCTTTATCCTGCGGAAGTACGGCAGCCATGTTTGTGAAAAGGGCCTGTTACTAGCAAATGAAAAAAAAGAAAATGTTTAGGGAGCGCCTGCAATTTATGCCTGTGAATTTATGCCTCTTCCCCTCTAGACTGCATGAGTCTCTGCATGCATGTCAGGCCTAACAGGGACATGTGAAAAATGGGATATTGAAGTTCCTAAGTGTTAAAAGAATGAGCTAATGGCCAGAATCAAAGGCTCCCCTAACTCATCCTGAGTGAACCATGCGAAGTTGGCGTCTTTCCCTCCCTCAACTCTAACTACATTAGCAGTGTCCTCGACTACAGGTGAAAAATTTGTCATTTCAGGTTTAGGGATATCAATAATGACATGATCTGGGGAGTCATGGTGTGTAGCAGAATGGGGATTAGTAGGCAAGTTTGCTCAGAAACATATTGAGCGTGTTAGGATTGAACATAACTGGGAGTTTTTGAGGTGCAGGGAATTTTGCTTCTCTCTGTATGAAAGGACCTCTAGTGATGATTTCTGGCACCTGTACACCCGCACATAGTTCATCATCACTACTGGATACTCCATCTCGATCCACATGTTGGTCTTTGCCCTTTTTGTCTCTTAGTCTCGTTTCCCTGTGCGTTTCAGTGTCCATTAATCTCCTTAACAGATAAAACCTGCTTCAGGTTTTACCACATAGACTGGAATGTTTTACCACATTTTTTTTAATGAACTCTTCAACTTTTACTTTGTTTGTTTGAATTGAACCTAAATAAGTGCATCTTGATACAGAGCAAAAACGCTTTTAAGTAATATTAAAAATCGTAATCATTAATCTTATTAAAAGTATTTAAAAAAAATGTAAAACTTAATTTTCAGAATTGTATTTTCAATAATATATTTATGATTATTGAATATTATTATTATTGATTATTATTATTATCATTGGGCTATCCAGGTGGCAACAGTTGAAAGGTGAACAATAATAATAATTATTGTAGTATTGTAGTATTGTAGTAATAATTTGATTGCCCTAGGTTGTCACAAGTTTCTGTATTTACAGTATGATCTTTTTCTACTGCATATAGTTTTTTACTTCTGCTAATAGTTTATTTTATGATGCCTGCTGAGTACTCATGCTATGCTAATCTTTCATGCTAAAAGACTATGCTGATATGCTAATGTTAATGCAGCCTATTGTTATGATCTATAAGTTCCTCTAACAGTTTGAAGACGTTATTTAGGCTTAACAGATTTCATTTTTGTCCTCCTTTTGTCCCTTTTGTCCTCATGACTAAACAGCTAAGCTGTTCCCAGTCGCCATACTGTAGCTTGCAGCTATATTTATTATTATTATTATTGGTATGAAAATGGCATGAAAAATAGTCCAATTTATAGATATTGATTATTTGCAAAAAAATATCCTCTACTAACAGTTTCAATCATATAACTATTGGCATCAGCATTAAAAAAAAAAACACAAAACATACAACTGATTATATTTTTAGCTTTAGAAAAAATGACACCCCAAAGATTTAATAAAGAGTCCTGTGAAAAGGAGAGTGACAAACCTGGAAGTGTGTGAAGAGAGATAAAGGCCATCAAGGCAGGAAGGAAGTGCCACAACAAGCTTATTAGCAGGCATAGCTGCGGAGATAACAGGAGGCACTGCGCTCACTGGAAGGCTGCAACGCACTCATAGTGACAGCAAATAATGAGCTACCCACACAGGCATTAAGGAAATGATACTTTGATAAAGATGTGATACGGTGGAGGAGGGATGTGTGCGTGTATGTGTGTGTGTGTGTGTGTGTGTGTGTTTAAGAAAAAAAGCAGAATTAGTTAACCAAATAAAATGTGGTACATGCTTGTAAAACATCAGATCAGTTACAGTGAGAGGGAGAGGGCTTGTAGAAATGATTATGCAGTAAAACAAACTTCTTTTTTCCAACTCCAACCAAAAAACGGTACAAGATTTTTAGTGTGACATTGCAAAAGTGAAGTATGGCGTCCCCTTAGTGATCACTGTAAAAGACCCAACAGGAAGAATTCAGTAGAAATACAGTATTTTACACACAAAAAAGAGAAAAACAAATGCATCGTGGGAAGAATTCCACCGAGTTATGTTGGTAATAAAAACAGAACACTGAATTTCTTGACGCATCCTCAGTCCAAACCCAAAGTGTCTCTTCATTTTAAAGCATTCAATACCAAAGCGCTGAATCCTTGAAAAGAGTCCCGTGAGTAAGTTGTTGCTGAGAAAAACTTTAATCACTATCAGCACAACTGCTTGCCTGATTCCAGTTATAATCAAAGTTTCAGCCTAGTTTTAGTTGTCAACATTTGAAAATGTTATGCAAAGTTAAAATGGAATTCTACAATAACTGATTTATGTTGTTGATATCAGGCAGAACTATAACTGCGTTGACTCTGTTGTAATGCCTAAAGCGGTTTGCTGACTGTGCGATTGTGACCGTCTTTTGCGTTCACTTAATGTCAGACTGTGCGATTGAAGAGAAGTCAAATCTTTATTATCAGCCTGTCAGACTGGATGAATGGACGCCATTCCACTGTCAAATTGTGTGATTGGTTGAACGCCGAGGCTGCGTCCTGCGTCAGCTGATGGCCCACCGACCGAGCTCTGACACCCTCTGTCTGACGCCCAACAAAAGCAACAAAAGGGAATTTAAAAATAGTGTCAGTGAAGCGGTAATGTTTTGCCTTAAGAAGCCCAAAAAGAGGAGTCTGCCCTCTTTTGCTGTATCCCAACGGATTTTGGTACCTTCATCATGCTCTCATTTTGAGTTGTAGCCTATGTTTGGTTTTGTTTACATCTTATACAGCTGGCTTGCTAACATGTCGTAATTTCCTACCCATTGGTCACTGAACAGAATAGTGTCGCGGGACCGGTGAATAATTGTCATCCAACATTGAACTTCATCATTCCTACATTGGGCGAAGCTTTTCCCGGGCTGTATATTCGCTCGTGGTGATTGTGCACAAGAACATTCGTTTCCTCTTGGTAGAAGCTTTTGTAGTGGATCCACTGTGTACTGTTCTCTCCATCGCAAATTTGGTGAAACGCCGTGGTGAGAGCGCACTGCATTTGATTGGTCATGACGACCCCAGCCCCTCCCCCACCTACTGATAATGTATTCATGCTAATACCACCCTGTTTCCAATGGTGCTGCAGTTGTGACGCACCTGGCCACGAAATGACCAAAAATCAATTGGCATGCCCTGTGCACCCATGTCGTGCGCCTTTGGCTGCTGATGCACCAAAATAGTGTTTATTTGCTAATATGCAATGCAAATGTATTATTTTATAGTTCAATATTCAAAAATTGATCGAAATTGTCCCCTGAAAATGATTAATTGCCCATAAAAATGAGCTCAAAGGGGCAAAAACTCTATCATCATCATCAATATCATTGCCATAACGTTAGCTATTGTATGGAACAGGATTTTATGTTGGGCAAAGAAAATCTTGTGGGCATCGATGTTTCTTCCCTTATTTTTATTAGCTGGATCACTGGAATCCACAAAGATTGTACTTACAACCTTCCTGCTGCGAATTTCCAACTTCCAACTTTGAATAGAACACAGGATCCGTCTATTAGTTTGTGGGCACTGCTGCGATATAGTGATGCATATAGGAATATATAATTTTTTTATGATTGTAAGACAACACATACTCTGGCACTTTACAATAAAGTACATTGTTGTATGTTGTTGCATGTTATTCTATGTATGTATGCAATATGCTAAGCTGTGTTTGCAGGTAGCACAGGTACAGGTATCAACATCTTTCATATACAACTCTACCTACCATCTCCCCCTTCCTCTCTTCTTCCCTCCTCCTCTTTTTGGGAATCTCTCTCATACTGTAAGCCTTTCCATGATTTCTATTTCTTTTACACTCCCTCCTTCCTCCCTCTTTTCTATCCTCACTGTCTGACACAGCAGTGGCGCTGCAAGGGGAAGTCTTATCATCTTTTTTCTATCGTCTCAGGTAATTTCCCTTGAAACAAAAAAAGTGTCAATTTTCCTGACAAGCCTCTCCGTGAGTGGAGCAATAGGAGATGACATTGTACAAAACAAGAGTCTGCTATCCTCTCCTTTCCCTGGCAAATAAACAACATGCTCTGAAACATCTTGTGTCACTACACAGTCTCAATCTGTGTAGTCTGTGTGTGTGTGTGTGTGTGTGTGTGTGTTGTATTTCTATACATGTGAGGGCCAAATGTCCTCACAAGGAACATGAGAAAGATAAGGAAAATCTTTCCATGTAAGGACATTTTTCCGGTCCTGGATTTATAACTTAACTTTAGGGTTGAGATTAGGTTGTTTTTTTTTAGAAGATTTTTTTGTGGCATTTTTGCTTTTATTAGACAGCTCAAAATTTAGAGAGACAGGAAAGACTGGGAGAGAGAACAGGATGACATGCGACAAAGGTCCTGGGCCGAATTTGAAGCCTGGACACCCCCAAGGGTTTAGGGTTAAGAGTAGAATTAGGATTAGCTTTAGTTAAGGGTTTAAGGGATAAGTTTCAGCATGTAGTGGTAAGGGTTATGGTTAGTGGTTAGGGAATGAATGTAATCAATGAAGGTCCTCACAAGTACAGTAGGCACGTGTGTGTGTGTGTAGCAGCTCTTTACCATAGGAAGGTTATAGTTTCAGTCTTGTTTGCAACTGATTGGGGAAATTAATAATGTATCGATGTATTGATCCAAATGCTGTGCCTTTGAGAGTAGTGTTGCACTGTTAAAATGCAGAAATCTGCCAAACTGTGTGTGCACGTGCATGTTTCCTGCGTGTACATGCATAAGCGTAATTGAAATACACTGACTAAGACCTTTAGAAATGAATCACTTGGATCAATAGCGTAGTGTTTCAAAGAGAGGCAGAGCCATCTATTTATTGTAAAGAAGTTGGAGGTAGAGAGAAAAAGGAGGAGAGATAAGAAAGAGTTTCAGTATGTGATTTTGTTTATGTGACTGCATGGGAAGAGAGAACAATGTAGATCAGACAGAAACAGAAATAGAGAGCTCTGGAAATGGTAAATGGTAAGAAACAGTGAGCGCCACCCACAGGAACAGTTACCGTCTCAAATTAAGACAGATGGTAACTAACGTCTCATTGATATTGAATGCAGAATGTAGTCCAGCCTTGTCCCCAGGTGTTATACGGCTTTGGTTTCAACACAATACAGTAAGCGGCTGTTTCCCCACTAGAATTATATATCAAAGAAACTTTACCCCATATCACGACAGGTGCGCGCTATTCAAGTGAAATGTCCGGAGCTAGATTTATCGCCTCTTCTGCTCCTATACTTGTTTAATTAGAGAGTGGAGGAAGAAGGGAGGAGAAGTAAATGCGTGAAAATTCAAGGAAGCAGAGGAAAAAGAAAGTCAAAAAGAAAATACATTTAGTCTGTTGTAATGCAGAAACAAATCTTATTGACTGAGTAAGTCTGCAATTACAAGGAATTTGACTTGATGGGTTGCTCACATAGGAACCATTAAACATAACACAAAACATAGGATCTAAAAAGAATAAGTAAATATATAAATGTAGGAAATAGGTCTCTTTTTGTACAGTATCCGGTTTTCTGTTGGAGCTTGATTTATTGCGCTGATAGGAAGCTATGGAAGTCATTCATTCATTTTCCATAGTCACTTATCCCTGTTCAGGGTCACACGGGCGCTGGAGCCTATCCCAGCATGCATTAGGCAGAAGGCAGGTCCATCACAGGTCTAACACATAGACACATTCACACCTATGGGCAATTTAGAGTGTCCAATCCACCTGACTTGCACTTGAAACACTGTGCCGCCCTATGGAAGTCAGTAGAAAAGAAATGAAACAGAAGTATATACAGATCTAGAGAACATTGCACTGAGTTCTGACTGTTTTTAACAAGGCAAGGAAAACACAGCACAGCAGGTTGACAGCCAATGCACAGGCCCATTATAGGCAACACTGACTTTCTGACTTTCCTCCTACTAGTCAAGAACGCCCGAAAGTAGGAAGAGCGTACTCGCATTAGACTGATATATGGGGCCAATATCGGCCTTTGACTGATTGACCGATTACATATTTATTGTAGAACCAATCAATGTTTCAACTATGGGAAAGTTCTTAACCTGAAATGATTTAGTGTCCCATGGTCTGAATGTTTTTTATCAGAGGTTTCTCCATCCTGACAAGAATCCATTTCTGTCCCGCAGGTCAGAACTGACTATGGTGCTTTCATGTTTTCTCGTCCCTCTTAATGGAGCTCATTTCAAAATGATTTGAAACTGGAAGAGCTTGTCTTTTTTGGTTACTTTAAACTGTTAATGAAGGATTAAGAATGAAGGTGTTGTCTTTGCTTTGTTTAGTCAAGATGTAAATGCGTCTGGTCTTTGAACGTGCTGGCTTGTTATTCATCTCATGGACTTTGGAGCACTTATACAGAAGAGTTTACTTTGTTCTCATTTTAATAAGACTTTTTGTATTTTCATTTTATACATTGTTTTAACTTGCTTGTTCTTTATGTGATTTCAATTGTAGTGACTTTGTAAATTGTTGTATATTGTTGGTCTGCAACTTTAATATTTGTCCTTCATGCTGCTTTTGTGGCCAGCTCTCCCTTGAAAAAGAAGTTCTTGATCTCAATAGGATCAATCTTGTTAAATAAAGGTTAAGCTAAATACAAAAATATTGAATATCTGCACAAAAATCCTCCAATCCCAAAATATCAGTGTCAGTATCGGCCTTTAAAGACCCATCTAACCCTAGAGTGTACGTCCATGGGAGATTCTCATCCTTAAAATGTGCTTTTCCCTCCATAATGTTTCCCATAAAGGCAACGCTGGACGGCTAATGGACTTACTTTTGGCTGTTAGTGAGTCAGGAGCCGCTGTTTGAAAAGATCCATCATGGGGCTTTGGCAAAGCTTTTTGCTTTTCATTTCCAATGGTGGTTGATCACAAGTAGGATTCAACTCAGTAATCTTGTGGATTTGTAATGGATCATTGGGGTCGTGAATCAATATTACGGATAGAGCACCTATCAACTGTCATGCTACCGGTGGTCGGCTAGCACACTGAACTTGCATTTATTGAAAAGTGATATTTGCCTGTGATGCAAGGTCTATGTTAATATTTTATCAGCAACATATTAACCTTTTTTTCCAATCCCTTTGTCTAGCTTGGGGAAAAACATTGTTTGCTGCTTTCACTGACACTGTCTGACTGGCCCACAATTACCTCTTTGGTATTTTCTCATTTAGGCAGGCATGATTATTATTTTCTAGGGCTACATTCTTAACAAAAAGGGTTCTATATTTTACCAGAAAATGGTTCTTTAGGCCCTTTATGGTGCTGTTCAAGAATGTAGGAAATTTAACAAACCAGTATATATGTATATATGTATGTATTGTACATATATATATATATATATATATGTATGTGTGTGTTATATATTTATACATATATTTTATATATATATATATATATATTTTTTTTTAAACTAATCAGAGGGTTTTCTGGCTCATTATGGTTTTATAGAACCACTACCCTAATCAAAGCACCCTTGAAGAACCCTCCTTTTTCAGTGTGTATAATCAAAATTATTCTCCTATGTAGGCTACCTTCACTTGGGCTTGATATTCACATAATCAATTAAATTAAGATTAAGATAAACCAAACGTTAAGTGGAAAACAATACAAACAAAAAAAAGAAAAAAAAGAAATGGACCATTTGACGTAAACTGTTTACTCCACGTGAGGAATCTCCCGCCATTTTCAGCACCTTGGACAGCGCACGTGCCAGCTTCATGCTGATGCTGCATTCGTGTCCCATGGGAAACACGAGCTTCCTACTAGAAAATACTTTATACCTCAGCTTTACAACTGATAAATACTAGCCTGCTAGAAAATACCGTTCACCTCAGATATCAGATGGTAAATACCACTAGAAAATAACGATTTTCATCACGAGTCATTTTGTGATCACAAATCTTAAAATGTTTTTGGTCAATGCTTTTGGTTTGATACGTTTGATGCAGTGTTTGGTTTGCTGTAAAATCCGAACTGAAATGTATCATTACTAGTCCACGTGTGTTACGTGTGAAAAAGCTGAATTTGAACCATCAAGTCAGTACAATATCTGCTAATCTCATATGACTGAACACAGTAAATCTACAGCTGTCGATTCAAAGCCCTCCCTCCACCAAGCAGGAAAAGGGTGGGATTTTTTTTTCTCTTTACACAAAACATGGATCCAGGGGTGTCAATTTACTGAGCCTTAAACTGAAGTCCCTCCATTTTATAGCTTATCTTTTACCACCAAAACTTCCAAACCCTCTTTTATAAATAGATATAATAGATTTCTGGAGACAGTTGGAGCAAGATATGCTCTATTATTATCATTATTTTTATTATTACATTTAGGATAGGCCTACTATTATTATTGTTATTATTATTATTATTATTATTATTATTATTATTATTATTATTGTTAGTAGTAGGCTAGTAGTAGTAGTTGTAGTAGTAGTAGCAGCAGTAGTAGTAGCACTAGTATTGAACATTGGTCCCGAATGCTCCCCTGATTTTTGATTTTTTTTAATTCATTTATGACGTTTTTAGATGAGGCTTTCAAATAAGTTCTTGTGATTTTTGCTCAATTTTTTTTTCTTACATTTTTTTTTTTTTGCTCTTTATTATAGTGATAAAAACTACTAAATAAAATTTGACATGCAGACTGCCCGTCCCTTACCTTACCCCACTGACTCCCATGCACAAATCATGGGAACTCCTCTTATGACATGACAGCCTATAGCGCACTGAAGCATGCATAGCCGAATGTGTCTCTTTTGAAATGTCGTGTATGTGTGTGCGTGTGTGTGCGTATGTCGGTCCCACTTACTAGACTGTACGCCTTTAAATGGCGTGTGCGGCTGCCGAGGAGAGGGCGGACCGAGCGGCGTGTGTGTGTGTGTGTGCGTGTGTATGCGTGTATGTGTGTGTGTGTGTGTGCGCGCGTGCATCTCTTGCCCGCAGCCGCCCGCCAGTCGCACCGAGCGAGCAGCGGCTCTCTGTGTGTGTGATGCACCGCGCTCGACGCACCGGTGAGGGACGGTAAAAACCAGCCCGGTACCGACTGGTACTCACCGCACCTGTCGTCCAAATCATCACCATTACCGACCATTATTTTTGCCTGCTTTTAACGGAATCCTGGATTTAAAAAAAACTCGACTATCCGTGGAGTTTACCGTGGGATTTTTACGCATTGGATACTCTGATAGTCTATTTAACTAAGGTCAGTAGCGCTCTCCTTTATTCCAACTTGTTCACATTTGCTTGTACGCACGAAAAAGCGTCCTTAATTGCGTGTTCTAGAGCAGAAAGAGGAGTAGATATACAGACACGGGGGAAAGAGGAGGTAGAATAGGCTTGTAGTTTGTACTGTTGACGCACAGGTAGCGTGGAACTTCCCACTTTTGCAGGACAGTTCCCAGTTTGTGCAGCCTTTCCAGTTAGGCGCACTGGAATAGTACATTTGGCGAACCGGGAGGGCAGACGGGAGTCTCCTTGAAGGAACAGCGGGGTTTTGGGGCTTTAAAAGTGGGGCATTTATGTCACGTCGGGTCGGTCGAGTCTGAATTCCCCCGGTTGAACGGGGGCACCGTGACAGGCGGGTGTAGCATTACACTCACATGTAATCTCCGCTTCCCAAAGGCAATATTTATCATATGAATTATTAATTTTCTTTTGCCAAAACAGGGCAGGCAGCAGCATGTAACCCACGCCACTGTGCAGAACGCGCGCATAACCGACGCCGAATAAATGCTTAAACCTGCAAAGGGGGGAGCACGTCCCTTGACCGTTTTATTCCAGGATGATGAATAATAAATAAATAGAAAGCCAGGTGTCCAATGTCCAAGCATTGTTCTCGTCTGCAGCCTCGCGTTAAAATGTCAAACAAATCCACCCCGACAAGGCGAGCACGTCCCATTGTGCAGAATGCACTCAAACAAAACAAAAAAGAAAAAAGCATTCTTTAAAATATAAATGCATATTTTTGATGTAATTCGATCGTTTAATAGGTCGCTCCTGCATATGCATGGAGTTTGATACATGACCTTCTCTGTTAACATAGATGGACACCGTGCAGCAGCAGGCAGCACACTTCCACACCATGCAATTGCTATGTGCATTCCTCCATGACTCTACATTATAGTCTGCTAACAAAATTAAACGTCTGACTGCTATTTTCTGATCGACGTTATTTCAACGGATAGACCCATTTCACCCCATTTTGGAGACAAAAGAAGGCTGAGGTTTTAAAAAAAATAATAGGCCCAACGCATGAAAACATCATAAAATATTAGAATTTGATCGGAGTAATAGCACCAAGACGTTAGTAATATATACAATGTAATATTAGGAATGTTTGAGGTGTGGAAAAAACAATATAGGCTCTAGAAGATTATTATTATTCTTATTATTTCGGTTCCCTGGTGAATCAAATGGCGCCCAGAGGGACTGCGGGAGGGTTTTTTTTAGGTGCTGCTGGTGAAATGTGACTGGATTTCATCTTGCACATATTGAGCTGACAACTTTTTCTACAGCAATCCACCGCATTAGGCATTTGATAAAAAAAAAAAGAAAAAAAAAAAGAGAGGGCCTAGGCCTGTTTGGTAAAGGGTAGATCAAGTTCAAATGCGTTTTGTGGCTGCAGTTTAAATCTTTAAATGATCATTTTGCGCCATTTTCATTGACTACGCGACGGATGCTGCAAGTCTTAATTATACTGCAAAATTTGAGCTGCTTCTATTGTGAGGGGAAAATATGAGGCCTTCGCTGGTGTGCAAAAATGCAATGTGTAGAGGCAGTGCATTACTGGGTGGGAAATAACGAGTGAGGTGTATAGGCTTCTACCTTATATGTTTAATGTTTGTATCTTTTATTTCTATCTATAATTGTTATTCACTAGCCCCCTTTTTTTAACTGATGAAATCCCAATGTAACCTATTGCAAATTGACAGAGGAAAAGGGGGGAAGGGGTGGTGGTGATGGTGGTGGTGACAATTTGATTTTATTTATCACTGTAGCACACATTCGATGTGTCGGATTTGAAGAGTTAATAGGATTAGATGATTCTTGTGCATTTATGCAGGGGGTGGGGGGGTGGGGGGGGATTCCTAATCAGGCTTATTCAAAAAACGGGCTTCACCAGAATGGGCGTGACCCAACGAGAAAATGCGTCTCTTTTCCCCCCCCACTGCAAAGGGCCCAAAGGTGGCTTTTTTCACCTGCGACTGGAGGGGTTGAAAAACATTGAAATATGAAACCTCTGTTAACAGCTCAACGTCATAAAATGATAATTTTTTTTTAGATGATTTGTAAAAAGAAAATAATTTCTGCGTTTTGCAGAACAGCAGTAATCTTCCTTCCTTTTTTTTTTTTTTTGGTTGTTTTTGAAGATTTGCATTTTGCTGCATTGTTGAGAATAAAATGATCAGGCCAGATCAAATGAAATATGACGCGTCAGTGATAAGGAATTAGCAATGAAAATAATACAGGCTTCTTTTACAAGCCCAAAAAAAAAACGACTGTGCGGTTGTTGTACCCATATAGTTGTAATGTGGATGTAGGCCTGCATGCGGATTCCCTGCAAAATGTTAAAACCCCTCCGCGCTTGGGTGGGAGGGAGGTTATATTTTGGTGGGGGGGTTGTGGATGGAGGCTGTTTTGGGTAATTTGGCTGTCCTGCTTTTTTTTTTTTTTTTTGTCCTGGTTGGCAGCCGATTAACTGCGCTGACAAATCAAGCGCAAAAAAAGCCAAGGGCTCTCAAGGTAACACTAATCCCTATGGGCGGGGAGAGACAGTCAAATATTACGCAGGATTTTGGAGACTGCTCTTTTCTTTAATTCGGTCGTTTTTTTATGTGTGTGTGTGTGTGTGTGTGTGTGTGTGTGTTCAGGGAGTGTTTTACCCTTTCCTTTTCTTGCTTATTTTAAAGGAGCAATAGTGTGTGAAACCGTGTTGGGCTGCAAATATTCTGTAGCTGGGCCTCTAAATTATCTCTCTCAACTGCTGAAATTATTGTATATAATTGTCCGTAATCGCCTTTAATCGCCTGCATACACACCACACTGACAGCTGCGTACACACCTATAATCGCATTTAAATAATATCTTAAAATAGGAATCAAAGAGGAATGGAAAAGGAAAATAATTTCATTTTTGTTGCAGTTACATCATTTCTATCCAAGTAAAAAAAACAAAAAAACAAAAAAAACAAACAAACACTGAAATGTCTTTCTAAAATAGCCAGAATACTTCATACTAGTTCATTTCTACTGTAGGACCAATCAGGGCATTTTCACTCAAGCCAGATGATACATGAAATAATAAATGACAATCACATTCACTACAATAGTCAAATCCATCTGAATAACACGTTATATAAGCTCACAGTGTGGGGAATGGGCTAGTATTTGTGGAGGTGTTTGCTGGTGGAGTGTGTGTGGTGGTGTGCATGCAGATATCGGTGTGTGTGTGTGTGTGTGTGTGCAGATGTCGGTGAGGTGCACTCATATACACACCTTCACTGCATACACACCACATCACACACACCATCCCTGCATACACACCATACCAATCCTGCATACACACCACATGCATACGCACCTCACCAGCCCTGCATGCGCACATCTGCATTCACACCACACACACACACACACACACACACACACCAGCCCTGCATACATGCCACAGCGACGGCTGTAAGCACCACCACACACCAACGCCTGCATATACGAGTGTGTATTGGTGAGGTGGTGTGTGTGTGTGTGCAGATGTCAGAGTGGTGTGTGTGCAGGTGTCGACGCGTGGACGGCGTGTAATGCAGGTGTCGGCGTCTGTGTGTGTGTGCGTTAGCGTGTACGCATCTGTTAGTGTGGTGGTGTGTGTGTGTGTGTGTGCAGGCGTCGGCGGGGCGGTGGGTGCTCTGGAACTGGGTGATGTAATGCCGTGAAGGGTGCTGCAGCAGAACCACAGAGCCCAGAGGAGGCGTGTCTCGCCTGCAGAGTAGCTGGATGCCAACGCCGTGCCCACGCTGCGCCCGCGTCTGTGCCCCGCACGCCACAACAAGGCCAGAATAAACCCCACCAATAAATAACCCCCCCACCCACCCCCTTTCTTTCATTCCTCCCTTTTGCATTTGCCTCCTCCTTTTCTAGGCGTTTCTGGGCTGAAGTGATGCCATAGAAGAACCATTTCTGGTTCTTTGGGATATTAAAAAGGTTCTTAATTCTTAGTTATTGAGCTGATGAACAAAAACACAATGCAGGAGTCTAACCAAAGGAGTGCAGAAATGGTTCTTTAAAGAACCTTGGTCTGGATATTTTGTGCTGATATCCAATATTTACAAATGTGACCATTTTCATGCCAATAACATTCCAAAAAAAATCCAGGTATGCAGTGTTACCCCCAGAACTGCATTCTTAGGGAAAAGGCCTTTGAAACAGCATTTAGACCATCATGGGACACTAAAACTCTCCACCGAAACCCACACTGATGAAATTCTTTTAGGGTTGCACTGAAAGAGCTGAAAGGTTCTCTGTGGAACCAGAAATGGTTCTTCCATGGCATCGCTCCGAAGAACCATGTTCATTAAAGAACCATTTCTGCACTCCTTTGCTTAGACACCTGCATTGTGTTTTTGCTTCTCTGCCCTTGTATAGCCTCATTTTCATTTGCACAATATATACTATATATACTATGGAAGGGTTTGGTTATTTTCCACATGTATGCCACGTATCACCCACCATCCAATAACTAAGAATTAAGAACCTTTTAATGTCTATTTTCTGAGAAGCATTCAATTTCAAGAAAGACACTTTAAAATTTCAGGGTAAAATAGCTTTTTAACGCCACTTTTTTTTTGCATTTGAGCACATTTCTGTGTCTGACAATAACAATTTTTGCATTCATTTCATCATGTGGACTGACTTACTGAGGATATTTTGCCCTGACTACATGGTATGCGGGTTTCTTTACCCCTGATCCCCTGTGAAATTACCATATAAAGATTTGTATCAGCCTACAAATGGTGGGAAAACGCGAAAAATTCTGCAAACGAAACGATAAGTCTAGGTGGGTTTACCCTCCACTGTGTGTAACAGTGGCAGAAGTATGTCTGCAACGTGATGAGAGGAGGAAGGAAGGAAGGGAAGAGATGGAAAGGAGGGGAAAGGGAAGGAAAGAGAAGGGAGGGGTGGCGTTCGGGCATCCGACGGGACGCATGAGTGGGAGTGGATGAGGTGGAACATCCCTCCCTCTGTCTCTGTCACTCCCTCTCTCTCCATTCGTCTGTTTCTCTGCCTATTTCCACCCATCTTTTCGTCTGGTTTCTTTCCTTTTTTGCCTTGACACTTAGGTTGCATGTCCTGGTCAGATGATTCTGGAGTGTTCTACTGCAGTGACGAAGAAAATTCCATGTCTTTTGATGTATTTTGTGTATGTATGAGTGGGATGTATATGGCGCCGTGAGTGTGTGTGTGTGTGTGTGTGTGTGTGTGTGTACTATATGGGAGGCATCTTACTATATGTGTACTATATGGGAGGTATCGCACTGAGCGATTGGTTAAATATGAGTCAAATCTGACAATTCGTAACGTGTGTGTGTGTGTGTGTGTGTGTGGTACAGTCCTCCCACCCCGTCCTCTGTGATATCATCTGCTTGCTGCGGAGGACATTTTGTCGCTGCATCTGGACTGTGTGTGTGTGTGTGTGCACGTGTGTGTTTGTGCCGCTTTTGTGTCGACGATTCTGCCGAGTGTGTGTGATCGTAACAGCACCTGCTGTAAAATTGCTGGCGAGTTGCATCCATTTAAACACAAGGGGCCTACCGGAGTGCTGCTCTTATTTGCATTTACACACACGCACACACACGCACACACACACACCCGCTGTCCCAGTCTCCTCTGGTTGTTAATAGGATCCAGAGTGCCGCTGCCTTTTGTCAGTGTGTGTGTGTGTGGATTCATCCCTATGGGGTTTGTCAAAGAAGCCTTTCACTGAGAACAATGATCCATGCCGTTTAGCCTTTTAACCCCTGACACTCCCCATGCCGCGACAAAAGACGAGCAAACATACACACACACACACACACACATGCACACACACACACACACACACACACACACACATACACACACACATATCCTGGCAAAAATGAAAATTATACCTGGACAAATATCCATTTGTAAACACACAAGCGTGCATACGCTCTTTTAAGTGTTGATGCGTTAATCTGCCAACACGTACACAAAGGTACAGGCACTCACACACACACACACAGTAGGAAAAGTGTGTGTGGGGTGAGTGCCAGGGTGGTGTATCACTTACCCAGTAATTGTCTCTCCTCTCCCCATCAACCCATCCCTCATCTATCCTTTCTCCCAGTCTCTCCCAGCCCAAGTTTGGGTGCTGCTGTGGTCCCTTAGGTGCTGTGCTGAGTGTGGAGTCCATTGTTCCGCCATGCAGGGAATATTAGCTGCCTATTAGCTTATGCTCTGTATGGGTCTGTGGAACATGAGCTGCCTTATTGTGGCGGGGCAAATGATGGGGCATGTTCACATGACTGGCTATTTGATAATGGGAGTAAACACTCATCATGCAGTGGACCAGGCACACACTGCACTGTAATAATGCTGCTGCATGGAAACCCTCCAAAAAGTCAGAAATGAAGAAAAGAAGAACAGCCTTCTTTTGTGATTAGAAAAAGTAGATTTTTTTATGTGCTGTATTTTGTCTTCATTATGACAGAGGGTAAGAGATTAGTATTATTACTATACTATGGGTTTTTGTGGGCAAATACCTACTATTTTTGGAATTTAATATATTTAAATTTGGCCATTATTCAGCGTTTCCCCCAGAATTTTGTTCTTGCCAGCGTGGGACAATTCCGCAAAATTTTGATTCAAAATGCATAGGAGTCAAAAGGGAAAATCAACCTCTTTTGAATGACCATGAAATTATTACTTCAGAGCTTGACAGAGTTAAATATAATATATATAATATATATTTTTGAAAACGACAGTACTGTGCAAAAGTGTTAGGCACATGTAAAAAAAAAATGATGAAATGAAAAGTTTCTAAATAAGCAAAAATGTACTATAAAGAGCAGTCTACTGACACACTAATGCAGAAGACAAGTAAACATCGAAGACAAAATTTATATAAAAAAATCTAGGGTGTCTAAGAATTTTGCACAGTACAGTAATGCCGTTCTATCAGACGTAAACCTAATTCTGTATCTCTAAAAAGTCAGTTTTGTCACTGAAAAATAAATATTTTTAAAATCATATAAAAACTTTGGAATGGGCTTCAATCGTCCTTCATCAGTCTGTGTAGAAATATTATACAAATCATGCGTAAAGTTTCAATTGAAGAAAACTAAAAATGGTGCTAGGAGATTTTTACATGACATCCGTGAAACCAGCTTTCACCAGTTTGGAAATTGACATATAAAATATGTTTGAGAGGTATGAATCAGTGGAACAGGCCCGTTAAATGATACACAGCTATATTATTATTATTATGTCATTATCCATATATCTTTTTATCCATGTATAATTTGAATTACAGATTTATTATTTTCTTAAGTCTTTTCAAAAGTTAGCAAAATTGTTACCTAAAAATAATCTTTTTGATATCTTGAACCAAGATATCAACAGTGGAAGACTGTTGTGTGAATGTGTGGAACTGTGTGAATGTGAAGCAGGACGGTGATGGAAAAGACACACACACACACACACACACACGCACACACACACATACACACACACACACGCACACACACACACAATCTCTATGATTTGCTGACAGCCAGACGTTTGCCTCTCGTTGCATCATAGGATGTTATGGAGCAACATATCCTAGTGATATACTATCCTAGTAACACACACCAAAAAGCACCTTCTACTTCAGATTTTCACTAGATATACCAAAACATAGCACAATCTACCCTGATTTTCTGTTTATGCCCTTATTTGGTTTGGAATGATTTGCATAATTGCACGTTCTCAATTTAATAACTGTTTGTTATTATAGATATTGGAGATTACTAGTGTAGGCTATAGTGCATGTTTTTAAACCAAAAATCATCTCTATCGAGGGCTTTCAGGTGTCAGAATGCATCCTCTGGCGGCCATATTGGAGGTCCACAGCTCTTGGGCAACAGTGAATGAGAACAGCTGATTGTGTTTCTAAATGTAAAACTTGGCGTTCATTCATTTTTGTGCTTTTGACTGCGAAAAGATAATTTTTCCATTGATACATCTGATTTTGTGCGTAGATAATGTCAGCTTGCTAGCTAGCTAACCATAGTAGCTAGTATAGGCCTAGCTATCACTGTCTTATGGTTATCACTCCTGATTTGGAAACTAGCTAACATATCTAGTAGAAGCTAGCGTTAGTATTGGTCAGTAGTAGTCACATGGTAACATTAACATTGGTTGCTGTGCTAAATTAGCCTGCTGGCTACTTGACTTGCTAACAATCCAAAAAACAACTGTTTGTTCATGTTACTGGAGCTGTTTTGAGTAGAGGCTAGGGCTAAAAACAAGACAGTTTACTGTGTCACAGTAACCTAAAGTTGTTAACAAACCTACCTTATCAGACCATTACATGTAATGTCACTGAATGGACCTACACCCACACCATGACAATTCTTTTCGGATATCTCTTTTTTTTATGAGACCAGTTGCTATGTTCACACATTATGCAGACAGCCAACGCTCCAATGGCTCTCCATGATGGCACCAGCTGTGGTTGAGATTTGCAACGCAACCCTAAAGCCTCTTTATGGTTTAAATGTATGAAACTGAGAATGAAATTGTTTGTTGGTTTGTGAAAATTTACATTTTGTTGCTCCACTGCTTTGACAATATAGTTTCTGATAAACAGTTGTGCCAATAAAGTGACTGAATTGAAGTGAGAGAAGTGCAGTAACGGAAGGAGGAGAGATAGTGAGAGTGAGGTAAGGAGACTACGAAAGATAGGGAAAGGAGAGACATAGCAGACTTTATGGTAAGAGAGAGATAGAGGGAATGAGAAGCTGATAGTAGAGAGAAAACTCTGCTGATGCTACTGTGTATTCTTGCCTTTCCTTGCCCTTTCCCTCGTCGTCGTCTGCTATCTCTCTCCGACTCTCCCTTTTAACTTTCTCGGTCCAGCCTGAAAAAAATCCTATGGCGCACACAAAGTGATGCATTATACATTTCCGAAGAACTGGATAGTTAGCATGAGCAGCGATAGCCGCCATGGCTGAGTAGACAAAGAGAAGAGCGCCACCTACAGAAACTCAATCTTCATCAACAGAAAATCCGTGGACGTCACAGTACTGGACACACTGTTTGATTGACAGGTGATCTCTGGGAAGTGCAGTGCAAAATCACCACAGCAATGAGCGCTTAGCACCAAAGATGGAGACAAAATAATAAAAATAAATAAATAAATAAATAAAAATTTGTGGATTACCACTTTAAGTCCAGACATCTTTGATTTGGAATGTTTTTTTTTTTCAGGAGCTGGCAGTGCAGATACAGTATGTTGTAGCCTCTCTCCCACACCACTGTTGAAGCAATATTTCACTTTGGTAGCAGCAGATTTTTGGCTTTTCAGCACATACACCTCCGTCAGTGTTTAGAGGCAGTCAGCCTCCAGAATTGGCTGCTCTGGGATCTGCTGTCACCATCAGCATATAGGCGTTTTTAAAAATTTTTTTTTTTACCTGAGTTGTTGATAACTGCCAAAAAGCAGAATTCTCGAAAAGTATGATCTAGGGCAATGAAATAGTATTGCCTGGAAATTCTATTATCCCTGATATTATCCTTCAGACATTCAAGAGACATTCTATTGTGGATTCAGACATGCATTGTAGCTTTGCACTTCTCCTTAAGTCTTCATTAGAGTTAAAATTGATATGAGAATCACTTTAATTCCAATAATATACATGACTTACAAATCACATCTTGAAATTTTTTCCTTTAGTAGGAATAGGATTTTTTTTTATTTTTAAAAAAAATTTTTTTTTTTTAGATGAAACCATCACTGGTAACCATATTACATGTAAGACTACATAAAATCTATTTCAATTCAAGATCACTATTAAATGACTCCCTTAAAATAGAAATGAACAACAGCTGAACAAAAAACAATTATATGTAGGTTGTCAGTTGAACGCACACTGAGATGTTTGGGTGATCAGCCTACACAATCAATAAGCTTAACCATCTGTCCTTTTTTTTTTGTAATGGTTAAAAAAAGGTTTGAAATAAATGATAGCAATGCTGTGAATAAAAATAAGTAATAAGAGATATTGTCACTGACTACTTAGTCAGTATCTATTTCTCTCCATCCCTCAGTATTGTGCATTCAGCAGAAATACTCTCCACCCTGGCCATCAGATAAAGGCGGTCTGCCTGGCTGATTGATAGTCATGGACTGCCATGAGAATAATGAGACTAATTTACCTAGCAGATGACCGATAGCTCTAAACAACCTTTGCTGAGGAGGAAAAAAATGCAGCAAAACCACAGCGACTTTTAATTAGGTTTGGTGACCGGCTACAGTGCATCTTATCAGTGAACAATCGGCTAAAATAAAATTACACTCGTTTTCCTCTTTGTGAGAAACTGTATGGCTCAATCAGCTACGGTGATATATTAGCTACAAAAAGATTCATGCTTTGGTCATTTTTTAATTTTTTTTTAACTTTTTATTTTATGTAATTTCCGCTTTATTAGATTGTATGCATTGTCATGAGCCACATGAGCAGGTTTTAGCTGTAGGAAAGCACTGTGTGTATGTATGTGTGTGTGTGTGTGTGTGTGTGTGTGTGTATGTGTGTGAAGATTTATCCTATCTGATCCACAGCTAGTAGGAAAATCAATGCTGATGTGCCTGGTGTAACCCTCTGCCTCTCTGTTTTTGACAGTGATGGAACTGAGGGAGGCCAGCAGATCCCCCGTCAACTCTATTTCCCAGCGGACAACATGAAGGCGGAAGTTCCACTTGTCCTGAGAGCCAGAACAGTCCGTCCCATCAGACCTTGCGCCATGAGTCTCGATAGCATCTGCTTCGGAGTGTAAAAAAAAAGGGATTAAAACATCATCTCCTCCTCTTCTCCCTCTGTCTTTCCTCTCTTTACCCCACTGGAAGACAACAATTCCCCCATACGTCCACTGCCCTCCAGCTACTGGACCCTTTACTAATGTGAATGGCCTTAAGACTGTTAACCACAAAGACTGTTCTCCCCGCTATCGCCCTTGTCTATGTAAAAACACACATATTTTTATAATACACATATGAAAATATCTCTGGGCATACCTTTGGATACTACTTTGGATACTCCTGAAATTGGATCTAACCACCCTACACTTTGAACCTGATTGAATTCCATGCAAACACACCTTCTGGGATTATAAACTCTTGATTTCTCGCAACAATGGATCTTCTAGGTTTTTGTATGAGGCTGCAGATGTTCCTGAGCGTCCTCCTTGGTGTATGTTTCGGCCTGGAGTTTTCAGGCACCCCGGGCCAATGGGCGCGCTACCTCCGCTGGGATGCCAGCACCCGCGGTGACCTCAGCTTTCAGTTGAAGACGGACACCTCCGAGGCACTGCTGCTGTACTTTGACGACGGAGGCTACTGCGACTTCCTGCAGCTGTCGGTGGTGGAGGGCCGACTGCAGTTGCGGTTCAGCATCGATTGCGCCGAGACCGCCGTGGTGTCCGACAGGCGGGTGGACGATAACAGCTGGCACTTCGCCACGCTGAGCCGTTACAACCTGCGCACGGCGCTGGCGCTGGATGGCCAGGCCAAAGCGGACGAGGTGCGGCCCCAGCGTCAGTTCATGAAGATCGTCAGTGATCTGTTCCTGGGCGGAGTGCCTCAGGATATCCGCGATGGCGCGCTCACGCTGCCCACGGTGCGCGACACACCGCCCTTCCGGGGTGTTATTGCTGACCTCAAATATGGCAACTCAGAGCCCCTCCTCCTGGGGAGCCTCAGGGTGCCCCTGGAGTCGGAGGGGAGGTGCACGGTGAACCCATGCGAGAATGGCGGTACCTGCTCGGTGGTGGACGGGCAGCCGCTCTGCGACTGCTCCAAAACAGAATACAAGGGCCGCTTCTGCAATGAAGGTAACACTTCCCTAAGGGAAAGCTAGGGCAGGGGCAGCACTCCAACTGTGAAAAAAGACACCGCAGTTCTCCATTTTTCTGGTTTCTATAAATTATTTTTTCTTTTATATCCTGACCATTTTTCCCCCCCACAGGAGCCACGCTGACGTGGGTTTTCCTCAAGGCAAAATCTTGAGGAAGGCCACCCAAATCAGGCCAAACGTGTCAGCTTGGCTCCTATGAAAAGAAAACCAGTCAGAATACAAGAAAGAACCAGCAAAATGAAGAATTAAGATGACAGAGTCTTTTTCACAGTTGGAGTGCCGCCACAGTCAAAGATGGGAGAAGCGCATGTGATTCTTTTTTTTTCCTTGTGCACCGATACCGCTTATTTCAGCTGTGAAGTGTGGATTCATTTGTCATATTACCTTGCAGGAAAAACCAACATCGAGACTTTGAAGGTTTCACTAGTGCCGTTCATATGGCTTGGCTTTTTATCCCTCTAGTCTAAGGATTGTTTCTTCTATTACACCAGGTTTCATGGTCTCTGAGGCGTTTTGACTTTGTGGGCTTGCTCGGCTTTCCCAGCGACTGCTATTATCCCTGTGTGTATGCAAGTGTAAATGTGTGTGTGTGTGTGTGTGTGTGTGTGTGTTTGCGTGTGTGACTCCCAGCTGTAAAATCAGAAAGCTAATCTAAGCATGGTTAGCCAGTGAGGCGCAGGTTAATGGCGTCGGTCCTGCAGGCAGTGATAAGGACCCCTATAGAGAGCACAGGGCCTCCTGAGCCCCTTTTCTTCACCCAATCACAAGATGGCAGGTGTTCGAATCATATCCTTTTGTGCTGAGAATTTTGTTGAGCGGTGATTCAATCACACTACAGCTGGCTTAGCCTAGGCCAGAATTGATTTCTGTAAAAAAAAAAAAAAATCCTTTAGTTATTTTTTCCCACGTATTTCATCCCAGGAGGGCAAATAAAAGGCACTTTCACTTGCTTTGTATTAGTGAACTTTGATTTCTTTCTATTTGATAAATCTTTAGTGCAGAGCAGTTTGGGAAAGTGCCTACTTTGTTGCAGTGATTGGTGAACATGCGATCTGTGGATGCACGAAATGGATCCTGGCACCTTCGTTTTTTCTCGTCTTCTGAACAAATTCCTGTCATGTGCTTTGTTTAATTAGCCATCATCGGTACAAGTTTTATTCAGGTTCTCCAAGCCGGTAGATTCTACCACTTAGAGGAGAAAGTCAAACTTAACTTCCTCCTTAACTCCCCCCCCCCCCCCCCCCAAATTAATTCAGATCAGACATTGTTTGTTTAAAAATATTTGTGATGCTCCTTTTTTTCCTCCCTCTTTGACTTTTCAAGCTCTCTTTTTAACCTCACACAAATGTGGAATTTCCATCCCATTTGGGCTGACGCCAAATCCCCGGCAGACAGACAAAAGAGCGGAGAATCTGGAATTTAAAGATTACGTTTTTTTTTTTATCTATCTTTGCCGGTGTTTGAAATAAAAGGTGGGGGATGGGGATGGATGGGGGGGTGGGGGGGTCCTGATGGGGTCTGAGCTGCTTTGCTTTTCGCTCCACTGATTGAATGGGTGCCATTCAATCGACAAGGTGAGCTTATAGGGTGTAAGTGACTGTGTATGAATTCCTGTGTTCTAGTTGTCTTTCAGTGCAGACACATCATAACGGCAGGCAGACTGGCTGATCTGTGAAATATATATATATATAAAAAACAAAAACAAAAAAAAACAGAAACTGAAAGCTCAGGCTGTGCTTTATCATGACATCACCAAATATAATGTAGATTGCAGTGTTGTAAAGAAAAAGACGATGTTTAAGGAGAGAAGGAATACGGTGACACTGTTTTGGTTCCATGGATGTATATCTTCATACTTCTGCTGTTCTGTCTCTTTAATGTGTATTTGTCAACTTATATACCTAGAAAATTGAGGGTTCTTCAGTGGTATTTTGTGATATTTTCACATAAATACATTTCTGGGAACCGAAGATATCAGCTAAATCCAAGAAAAGGAATACAACAAATTTACTGATTGTAACTAGCAAATCAGACTAAACTACCCAGTGTGGTTCTTAAAAACGTTTTTTGATACTGCTAGTTTGAAGCATTTACATTCTTAAATGCTTCTTCCCAGCACCATAAACGTCCTATGTAGAACCATTTCAGCATAGAGAACCTTTCTAATAGGGTTCTTTACAGCACCATAAAGGATTCTACGATGGTACAAGCCCATTTTCTGTGTCAGTGTATATGGTTTCTTCCATGGTGAGCCCCACCATTCCAGCTCATATAACCCCAGATATTGCCACATATCCTCCTTCTCCTGACTCTCTTCTCACATCACTGCCTTCTTCCCCTCCTTCCTTCCCCCAACCAAACGCCAACCACACACACACATGTGCTTCTCCCCAACTCCTCCAGGTCTGCGATGCGTGACTTAGCGAGGTGACGATGTGAGGGCCACGGTAGCCCTTGTAGGCCGACGGGCCGCTCACCCCCCACCCCCGCCCCCCCCTCCTTGATTTACGGCCTCCACATTGGGACCCCTTCCCGATGTGTTGATTTATGTCCGGCTTTCCCTTTCTGGCTCGTCCGCCTGGCTGCCTGCAAGGCGCTGATAGGGGAGTGGAAGCAGGGAGCTCAAACAGCCCTGTGAGAATTCGGACGGACGATCGTAAAGAGATAAATAACCCGGCTTAATGAGGCTGGCAGAGGTGTATGCGGATGGCCTGGCGCGAGTATCGGCGCTTTGAATAGCGTACAGTGGAGAGGGATTCGGGAAAAGAGAGGGAGAGGATATGACAAGACTGGAGGTCAGGATGGATGCTAGATGTGAACCCATGACAGTGAACATTATAAGGTACATCTTGGGCGGATTAGAAGGTCCTTTCTGGGTGGAGGGCAGTTCTGAGATATTTGACATCCCAGCTGGCAAAATGTTATGTACTTTCTATCTTTTTCAATATTTAACTCCAAAAGGTTCTTTCTGAAAAAAAATAAAAATAACACACAAGCATCAAGTAACATTCAAAGTTCATGAATATGTGGGTAACTCAATTTTGATAAAAACATCAGATAGAACCTTATAATTCCATGCTCAGTAGGATCGGTAGATAGATAGCATTGGCTGACACAGGCTATCACAACTATACCACCATTAGTGCAGTGGTGGAACAAAATATGTAGTGGCTTAAAGGGGCATTAAGTAATCTATGACTGTTATTGCCCTCTATCAGTGACTAAAAAATTGCAACATGGACCGGTATCTGGCACAGCTTACAGTAGCCTGTACTTGACATAAATAATAAAGTCATATTTTCACAATAGGGAGGAGTAAGCTAGCTAATTAGAGCAGAGATCCAACATCTGAAATACACCAGTGTCTTGCACCAGTGTATTGGTTACTGAGATACAGTCAGTGTAGGTTGTCAAAAGTTTCTCTAGCCTAAAAATGTTGGACAAGATTTAAGAAACTGGATGGTGGTCTATGGGGGTAGAATTCTTTCAAAAATAAATAAATGTATAATCTACAAATGTGTGTCTGTAATAAAAAAAAACACACACTACAAATATGTTTACTATCCACAAAAAAACACCTCTCAATTTGTGTTTTGTAAATAGTCATGTGAATAAATGTGAAATGTTTGCACATTTTTTGACTTCTTTTTCCTTTTTTACTTTACTTTGCTAGATAAAGTTTAACTTTTGCACACGTCTGCCTCAAATGTAAAAAATAAAATAAAATTAAATGTAGCCTAAATAATAAAAGTAATTTAATACAGACAAAACCATCTAGTGGCTGTTTGTGTGAACCATGCTGCATTTGCCAATTGGCGCACAAAGAGCTGAATGTTTCTCTCAAAAACCCGTCCATAAACACAAGCCGACCCACACGTATCCTTTGATTAACAAATGCAGATACAACACTTTGCAAGCCACTTTTAGATTTGAGAATGTGTATTGCGAAAAAAAAGAAAAAAAGAAAGATATTTGGTAAAGTTATTGTATTTATCTACAAACTATGAGGTATTTTTGCAAAAGTGAAAACATTTATTTGCAAATCCGTATGCATTTTGTGAATATCATTTTGCATTCATTCATATGACGATTTACAAAACACAAGTTGAGAGGTGTTTTTTTTGTGGATGGTAAAACATATTTAGGGTTTGTGTTTGTTATTTACGGATCATAGCAAACACATTTGTGCATTATACGTTTATATATATTTATTTTTGAAAGAATTCTACCACCACAGAGGTCTTTTTAACTCGACTGATTGCGCTACTACTACTAAAAATACCGGCAGTGCTTTTTAAATGGACTTGATGATAACTCAGAAGGGCTCATTAACAACAACAACATTAACACTATAGGCCTAACCTAGCCTATAGGGGTATAACTGCTTGTGAAAAAAAGCTGTGTAGGCTACGCTGCTTTGCATCTTAGCTGGTTAATCAACATCTGATTAAGACCAGTGCAAACAAGATTGTGAACTCTTGCTCTCTTTAATTAATGATTAATCAATTAATTAAGTCGTGGAGAAAGGGAAACTAGCAGCAGTGCTGTCTTTGATAAGTAGAATTGATGACCTAAAGGAAAGCCAGTGATAAGGCTATGGATTAGGCTGACTCAGAGACAGCAGTGAACAAGGCTGTAACCATTTGCCCCTACTCATACGTGACACATTGGATTTTAAAGTAAAGTCATTTATATGAGCAGGATTGTCACATCATGCTTTGGCAGGAGACAAAACCATACATACAAGCCATAGATACCCAAGACCATAAAGACGACCACAACGTCTGAATCAGAGCTTAAGAAGTGGTTTATAGTGCCCAATAACATGCAGGAAACAAGTGGTTCTCAACGTAGGGTCCGGGGACCACACAGGCCTCACTGTTATCTCTCTACCTACAATACAGATAGTCATGGAATTCTGGACAAAATCATATCTAACAATAAAAATATACTCATATTTGGGTTCGAGAGACAAAATCTCGTCAAATGGGGGTCCGTGGCCCTAATGTGGACTAAATTAGGGGTTCTTGATATGAAAAGGTTGAGAATCACTGCAGTAAACTATGTTAGGCCTATCGTGTTCGACTTTTGGAGGCTCAGGTTGTTAATAAGCTCATCTGAGTTATCATGACATGGGAGTCCATTCAGTCCATTCAAAAAGCACTGCAGGCATTTGTTAGCAATGCTAATAAGTGGAGCTAAGATCCACTTCGGAGAAATGCTTTTCAGTTCCATTAACCTACACTAGTGTCCCTAACATATGCTGAATACCTACATTTACTGTATCTCAGTAACCAACACACTGGTGCAGGACACTGGTGTATTTCAAATGGACTTCCAGTTTGTCATGAATCAGGAAAAAAAAGCATTTTTAAACCAAAAAAACTTAATGGTACATGCTCTCTATCACCTTTTTGAAGTTATTCCCTAATATTAACACATTACATATTATATTGCCTTTAAGTCAAAGTGCTGTTGTATTGCAATCTGATGAGTAATTGTATTCTTTCTGAATCCCTGTAACAGCACACTCATAGTTCTTGCCAATGCGACATCTGTCTGTGCAGAAGACACATTTGCTCCACTTTTTATTCAAAGTAATATTATTTATGACAACAGAAAAGGAATCCGGTTGAAATATGACACTGAAAGTCACTTTGAATTACTTGAAACACTAACTCTCATGGTATTTTGCAATTGAAAAGCAATGCATTATATGACTTCATTGCCTATTAAAGTGACCTCATTATGGTAGCTGTTCTTGCATGGAAACTTTGTATCTCTGACCATGAAACACAGTTAAAAAATGTTATTCTATTAAAAAATGCATAGGAATCAAAGGGAAAATCAACTGCTTTTGAGTTATGATGGAATTGATTATGGTTGTTGTCGTTCACTAACATGCTTTCAGTGCTTGACAGCATTAAATCTTTATATTTTGAAAACTGCATCAACCAGGGATGCCAGATTTGAACTTGGGTTAGACCAATATGGGTTTTTGAAGGCCGATACCAATATTTTGGGATTTGAGCTGCTAATGTTTTTGACAATTCTCATGCCCAAAATGACACATATTCAGTGTTCATATTCAGGAAAATCCTCTGAAACAGCGTTTAGACAATTATGGGACACTAAAAGTTCACTGAAACCCACACTAATGAAATTCTTTTAGGTGGGATTGCAGCTCCTTAAGGCGGGATGAGTCTGGTCAGACATCTGATAAAATAATAATAATAATAAAAACATATTCACTAGCTGTGGTCAGGGAGGAACCACCATCATATCAGAGGTGGACCGCACTGACTAGATCAGATCTGATCTTTAGTAGAATGCCAATATCGGTCTGATATGTTGGTCTAACCCTAGTTTGAATGCCAGCTTGGTGTGTCACAGCGCTGGGAAAACCTGCCCGCTTTCAATCTACGGTTCCCTATCTCCATGGCTCTCGCTCTGTTCTGGCACCATCCAGCCAGTGGGCTACCAGCTGTAGGCCGGCGGCAACCTGACACCCCGACACGAGCAGATGGTTCTACCGGCCCTCGCTAGCTGTTGCCACAGCCACCCTTATGTTCACACCGACGCGCAAACACGGCTGGCGTTGAAATCTGTCAGCGAGAAGATTATGGTTGATAAAAACAATAATAATAAAGCAGTCAGCACTGTAATGACTCAATCTGTCATCCTGTGGGAATGTGTGTGTGTGTGTTTGCGTGTATTTACCTTCCGTGTGTCTGTTTACCTTCCATGTTAATAACATGTGCAGAATGCAATCAGTTAAGCCAGCAATAATGGAGGAATTGAGGATTTGAAAGACCTCATTAATACCCCCGCTTTCCCAATTTACCCAACGCATTGTCCCTCTGAATCATCCCTTTAAGTAATCCACTGTGTACACTCCCCCCCGATCCTCTTCTGGGTATTGAATTAAAAGAGAGAGTTATACTCTTGCTTAGATTATGTGTCCAGTGATGAATAAATAAGTTTGTCAAAGCCCCGGCGAGTCGCCTCGGCGAGAATATTGATCTGTTTTGAGATGTTTGGATTTCCTAGAGGATAAATTTATATGAGAGGGAGAACTGGAGGCTACATATTTGTTATACTCACAATGCAGAAAAAAAAAGTTTAATAACTCTGTTATGATACAGTCACTGTATTAGGTTAAATGCTGGCAAGCCTGCCAAAGGGAATTGGGACTGTGTGTGTGTGTGTGTGTGTGTGCCATTGGCTGGTTGACTGGTATCTCTGTGCATGCCTCTCTCTCTTTCTCTCTCTCTCTCTCACACACACACACACGCACACACACACACACTGCATGCACACACACCCAGACACACAATCTGAAGGCTGATGACAGAAACAGAGGCACAATACGGTGGAAGTAAATTGTCAAAGGAAGTAGGTCAGGATAGAGAGAGAAATAAGGAGACAGAGCAGAACATAAAGGAGGGCGAGAGACAACAACTGATCATGAGGAAGAGAGTGAGAGAGAGAGAGAGAGAGAGAGAGAGAGAGAGAGATGCTGAGCTTTAAATGACGGAGCAGTCAGAAATCCAAACTGGAGTGACAGGGAATTGGAAGCTGAAGAAGACTCTCTCGCAGTGGTTAGCCCTATCCCAGTAGATAGCGCTATCCCAGTGGTTAGCCCTAGCCCTGATAGCTTTAAAAAACATATTAGGGGAGTATTCAGGACCAAATTATTGCAGTCATTATCATTCTCCATTCTCGCCATTGGCTTGCTAGAATGTAAACAACAATTTAAAAATGTAATTTCAAAGTGTAAATAATATCATTTGGATGGAGAGCTTGTGAAATTGTGATGGTCAAGAGTCTCATTTGTGATTACTACAGCAGAATAAAATGGAGCTAATATTGCGATTCATTTTAATGCCCCACGATACGTATTGTCACATTTTTATATCAAGATATATTGAATTTCAATATATTGTCCCATCCCTACTAGATTTATACAGTCCACCAAACATACGCAGTATGCTCAAGTGTTAGCATGTGCCATAGATAGCTAAATATATACTACGAGTCAAACGTTTGGATCCACCTCACTTAATGTTCTATGTTTTTCATGATCTTAAAGCCATTTTGATCTAAAGGCTTCTGCTTAAATGCTTGATATTAGTTTCTTAGACAAATATAAATAGTGAAGTTGATCCTATGTATGAATTTCTTTCCAAAGCCTTTGCCTTTCCATCAAGGCAAAGGGCAGCTACTTTAAAGAATCTAAAATATAAGATATTTTTAATTTGTTTAACACTCTTTTGGTCACTGCATAATTCCATTTGTGTTGTTTCATAGTTTTGATGTCTTTACTATTATTCTAAAACGTGAAAAATAGTAAATATAAAGAAAAATGTGGAGTGTCCAAACTTTTGACTGGTAGTGTACATAGTGTCTGAAAGGTCTGGGATTGCAGGGAAACTAAACAACTAAAGGAGCATTACAACTGTCTGTCAGAAGTTGCGCTCGAGACCCACAGCCCCATGTTATGTTACTATTCCTATATTACTTCCTATAATTCCTGACTTTTCAGACACATAAAGGTGGGAGGTTTCAACAAAAATATCTACTAGTTGTTTGAGTGTATTGGAAGAGAGAAGGGAGAAGTGCAGTATTGCTGTTAGTTACATACAGTACCAGTATTGACAGGAGTTAAAGGTGCTATATGTAGCATTTTCAAACATCAATATTTCAATGTCAAATTAATCATGATACCTACCTACGTGGAGATGATTGGTAGCCTCTATCTCACACCAATGGTATTGTTAGTGCTAGACCAAGTCATTTTGTGCAGGAAACACAGCGCACTCTTCCTGTTTTGTGCCATAAAGCAATCTCCCTTCGTGCCGTAAAGCAATACAGCAGATTTCCCGCCAAATTTCACCAGTGTCACACACTGTAAAATGCAGTGTAGAGGCCGGTAGAGGCTGGCAATCTTCTTATTGAATGGCTAAAAATGTATGTGGTAATGATTTATTAATGTTAAAATGTTATTCATAGATCCTTAATACCTCAGACCATTGTTTGGCATCTTTTTCCATCATCAAAGTATTTGACAGCCATTTTGTGCTGATTCATCACTCCTTTGGGTTTCCAGTGTGTCTAAAAATACGTTAAACACCTTGAAAACCCATGAGAATCACTTTTAATGAAAAAGCTATGTTAAGCCCAGTGGAGTCACTTTTTCCTGAGTACAAGTGACTTTATAGTGCCTTAATACAGCCTACTCTTATTTTCAGATGAATTGGAAGATACGGGACTGATGAATAATAAAACGGCTACTAAATGTCTCAATGAAAGAAAAAATGGATGGCTAAAATGGTCTGAGGCATTGACTAATGTGAATGCTAATGATACAGAGCTCATATATCAAAAACAAGCAAGTAAATGTTAGGAAAATATGTATAAGCACATTTGACACAAGTGCACACACACACACACACACGCACACACACACACACACACACACACACAGAAACTAAAGCTCAAGCCAACCGATGCAAACACAAACACTCTCACTGTCTCTTTGTCTCTCTCTTTGTCTCTCCCCCCCTCCCCTCTCTCTCTCACACACACACACACACACACATTCCCCTCATTACATTCACATGAATGCATACAAACACACACACACACACGCACACGCACTTGGGGCTAATCTCACTAAAGACTCAGCTCCCTTGGGTCCTTTTTGAGTCAGTTGATTTATTTGAGATTTCTATTGCGTTGAACTCGACACTCAAATGCCAGCATAAAGGGCCGCTCTTGAAAAAAAGAAGATTAGAGGAGATTAAGTGCGCGTACACACACACGCACACACGCTCTACCTCTCCCAGATGACCATTTGACCAACTCATTCCATGTTAGAGCACATCTGACACAAGTCCTCGGTTTAAACTGAATTAATATCTAATGCATATCTGATTGACTTCCATCTGCCTACGTTCACATTAATACCCAATACATGCCCAATTACTCCCCGCTAAGAACATTTAATGGATCTCAAGTCAATTACCTTGTACTTAATGTTCCAGCCACTTCATTTCTGCAAGTGGCCTGGCTAAATAAGGCCAAATATTTTTCAATAATCAAAGGACAGCTATGATTTTGACGACGCACACTGTTCTGTGTTTTCTTTCGATTCCTGGACTTCAGTTTCATGTGTCAGAGAATATCGATAGGTCAGTGATTAATGACATATTAATAATAAATATTTAATTTAATAAAAATGTTTCATTTTGGTATGATTAGAGGTACGGTAATGTGTCTGCACTGAAAAACAATCAAAAGACTGGGAGTGTGTGTGTTTCCAGTCTGTTTTCCACAGGACGGTCACTATGTGGATGGAGGAGCCTCCTCTCCATTCTGAATGTGTTACCTTGTGTTTTTTCACACAGGATGAATCTCTCTCCATATTAATGCGGGTGAAGGAAATGTTGCTTAAACTCTTCACTGCCAACACCTACTGCATTGTAAAGCACATGCATATGGTTGTGCCTATGCCAACCCTCTGTATGGACTCAAGTGTGTCATTATTTTGCATGGTAGTCAACATGCAAGTAATAAGAGTGTTTCTAACGCTTACTTTGTTTGCTTCTTTTTTCTGTCTTCTTCTGTTCCAGAGGTCAACAGCAATATGCCAGGTGAGTTTTGATGGAAAAACTATGTGTCAGTCTTAGGAATTATTCGTATAACTGCATGCATGCATATTTACATGCAGGCTATGGGTGAACTAGCTACCCATACTGGCTGAAAGGTACTCCTAACGATCCGTTGGATTCACTGTTACAGCGTGGTCTCACAAAATTTTGTGAAATTAACACAAAGTCTGAAAATACAAATAACGGATACCATAATCTCTGATGACCCGAGTTCAATTCTGAACTCATGACAAGTTTTCTACTGAGAGTGAAGATTTAAAGCTCTATGGGATAACTTCTGGTCAGAATTCGCAATGGCACTCAAGTCGAATTTACTGCCATCGCACTTTTAATGACATCAGTAAACAAACAAGCTTGTGCTTATTGATCACGTAAGCACTCATAACACTGTAGGTGCTTAGGATAAAACTGTTTGTACACATAAACGCTCAGAATACTGTAAAATGCTTGGGATCAAATGCAGTGGCTGCTGTTGTAGAATACTACTCACAAAAGCTAACGGGCTTATATGTAGCTACGATGCTAACACAGCCGTGGTAGTTAGCATTAGCGTCTACTAACATAGTACCTGGATATTACATAAAACGCAAATGTAGGTCCTTGCACCACTGGAATGTCTCTGGAGAACAGAAATGGGTGGGTCGACAGAAATGGGCGGTGCGTTAGTGGTCTTTGATTGGTCAATGCATACCATGTTTTGCTCTGAAGATGTCCAACTCCTACCACCTCCAGATCCTACGGTTGCGGTAGTTTCTGGATTTCTCCAACCATACATTATTCTTTGGACATTGGCCTGTACTAGATCTTCGGTCATCAATTTGAATAGTTCTGATCAGTACCAAAGTTTATTCCCTCTGGTAAATAATCGTGGAAAAGTACACTTTGTTAACATCATTAGCATTAGCAACTCTGAACTTCCGCTTTGTCTCGCTGCTGCCTTCAAAATAAAGGTCTCTCGTCTTGCTGCCTCAAAAAACGTAATTGATGTTTATCATAGCAGTCAGAATCGACAATGATTCTGACTGTTCAGAATCTGCTGTTCCAGAGGGTCTCATGTTGCATTGATGGCTTTGTTGGAGCTTGGAAAGGCCAACTCCAAGACTAATAACAATTGAAAAGTGAATGTTTTACCACAAAAAAGTTATCACATAGGGCTTTAATTTTAAGAAAAGGTTTTTCTTATTTAACCATGACCAAAACCTTACCATAACATTAACCAAATTGTTTTAGTTAACTAACCTTAACCCTAACATTAACCAAAGTTGTTGTAGTTGCCTTATTTTGAACTCAACTTTAAAGGAAAAATCCATCCGAAAACACTTTTAAACAACAGCTGTTGCCAATATACCTTGCATTCCTGAGTCCATTCCTTTGTTTGGTGTATTTTTCTCATTCTCATGGATAACTAACCAAACGTAGACAACATGAAGTCATGTCTAGCCTTTTTCCAGCACAGCTACAATGGAGTTTGATAGCAGAAAATGTTTCAGTGATTTAAAACATCAATGGTAAATGTCAGGTTTTGGTGTCAGTCCCTCAGAACAAAGAAGAAAGAAGAAATCTGTTTCCACACCAAAAAAGTATTACGTCGAGGAGACACGATATCACTAACTGAAGTAGAAGTAGATTAGGCAGGTTGAGGGAAAGTGCATACACCAAAAAAGTAAATGCACTCCTGGAATGCATTGAACATCACAGATTGATGACACATAACAGTGTAAGGATATGCGAGAGGGAGGGAGTTTTTCGTTAACCAAAGTTCTTTTGGTTTCCTAATCTTAACCTTAACCTTAACCAAAGTGGTTTTACTTTGCACGCTAACCTTTTCACGTGAAAATGCCGTGTTCGATTCCTGCCAATGTCACGTAATCCTTTCATGGTGGAGGAACGTAATCTTCACATAATTTGTGTCGACAACACATAATGTACGTTTCAGACTTTGTGCTCATTTCACAGAATTTTGTGAGACTGTATTGCACTGCTAGGTTACTATCATGTGTAGGCAGTTCATGTGGAGTAGGGGCTTCTAAGTCTGCATTCAAGCTAGTCATTTAAGTTATTGTTATGTGGTCTGTTCATTTGGAATAAAAGTATATAAAAGTCCTATTCATGGGTTATTATGTGTATGTGATTATTTACATGTAATTATAATCACTATCAAATCTGCTGCAGTTCAACAATCATCTAGATAACTTTTTCATATTCTTAACTTTCATAACTTTTACAAGCTGTCATTTTCAATACATACCTCATACACTTAAATATTTCCTAGAATTAGGCCTAATGAATGCATTCCATATGTTACATTGCATATAAAATGTATATTGCCATGATTAAGCCATACATATACACTAGATTACACTTTGGGAGCTCAATTCACTCAGCGTAAGGCACGGATGAAGCGTCCTGTACAATTTCTCCTAAATATTTCTAGTATCTCTTCTGAAGAAGCTTTCTGCTCAGCCATTGGGAAGCTTTGTTGGACCTGTCAGTGTGTTTTGATGCCATGCTTTCCCTCCTGGGAAAAAGATGTGTCATCACAGTACCAAAGAGTATTGGAATCTGTGTTTCTGAAGTGCTCTCTTTCTCCTTTTCCCTTCCCTCTCTTACTCTCTCCGTCATCTTCTGAAGGCCTTGCACATATGATGGCGGAACAAGGTATGCCTCTCTTTAACTCTTCTCTTCTATGTCTTTCCTTTCTTGTGTTTCTAGTGGAGTGCATGCTTTGCCGTTGGTGTGGAATGTATGGAAATGCATGGTTCTGTATACATTTTTATTCCAGTGTGTATTATTATTATCCTGCTGTAGATGACATCAAAGTAGTCTTAGATGAAAAGTCTTTTGTTGTGACACTCAAAGGTATTTGCCTATCAAAATTACAGCCTAATACCTGGTGTGGTTGTGTGTTGGAAGTGTGCTGTGATGTTGTAGAATTCAGATTTTGCATTACAGTTGCACCGCATGTTGCTACTGTACATCGATTTATCATCATGACATGTATTCATATACATTGATCTGTGTTTGCTGGATTTCGGCTGACTTTTCGTTTCTTCTTCTTCCCTCTCTCGGCTCTCTCCACTGCGGACACCCTCTGTTCTCTCTTCGCCCTCCTCCTGCCCTTCTAGCTAAAAGCAAAGGTACAGCTTTTTCGCAATCTCTCGTTTTCCACCTCTATGAAAAGCGACGCTTGCTCTGTGAGTGTTTGAGAGCGATGCGGTGTAATGTGTTTGTCTGTTTGTCGCTCTAATGTGTTTACTTGTCTGTGTTCAGTGTCTCTTCTCTAATGGTGTCTCACCGAGGGTGCTCGGATTAAGCGAGTAATTAAGCCAACCTTAATTGAAGGAGTGGGAAAAAAGAGAGTGCATTGCTTTGTGTGTGTGTGTGTGTGTGTGTGTGTGTGTAAACTGTTGGAAGGCAATATACTGTATGCAGGAATTGCTCTGAGACACAGTGTTGAGATCAGTTGCCGAATGTCTATTTCTGTTTAGGACATGATCCAAATGTAAACAGCGCAAACTGAGGATCAGTTTTCACAAACAAGGGCCTCTTCTTCTTCTTCTTCTTCTTCTTCTTCCTCTTCCTAAGAGAACCAGGGTTTTTACTCAATGCAATGATATGACTTTGTTTGTTCAACCCATGGGTTGTAGCTATATGAGCTAACAAGCAACAAATCATTGACTAAAATCCTTTGCTTTCCGTTGGTTAAAGCACATTTTGTACCCCAAGACTTTGGTTTGACTCACACAGGAACGAATTTGTGCTGCAGTTTGGGGTTTTAATTCAATCTCGGATGGGATAGTAGGGTTTCAAACTCTAGGGTCAAAATGTGCAAAATTGATTAAAATCTAGATGTTAAATCGTCCATGCATCCAGGGGTGGCATAGGACTCTAGCACAAATTGTTACTAAGAAGTATTAATGTAATGTAATATTGAAGTTCAACAAGGTGGATTGCCAAAACATCAGAAAACTGTCATTCTGTCAAACATAGACAATGTTGAATGAAGGTGTGGCTGGACACTCCTGGACTGCAGGGGAGACTTTGAAACATTGTGAGACACTTTCCAGTAAGTTCCCCTGATCACACAGAGTATTTGAATGAATTTGATATATTTATTTGATGTCACTGGATACAATATTGCAATCTCAGAAAAGGAACTGTGGACACTTATGTATATTGCAGAATTGAACCCAAATCTGAAGGCATTGTGAAGTGTTGTTACCTGGAGATAAGCATTCATTTCAATTCCCAACTCATGACAAGAAGTTTTCTACTGTAAGTGAAGTCTTAATTTTTGGCTAAACTTTTTCTTATTTAACCATGACCAAAACCTTAACCTAACCTTAACCAAATTGTTTTAGTTGCCTAACCTAACCCTAACCTTAACCAAAGTTGTTTTATTTGCTTACACTTAACCATTAGCCAAACTTTCCATGTGACAAACAGGTGAAACTGACGTGTCCAATATCCAGTTTGTGGTCGAGGAACGTCATTTTCACATAATTCATGGCCACAACACATAATCTGCATTTCATCCATCTAATGCATATGGGCCCAGGTCTAGAACACTGGTCAGGCTGTTGACGCTAACACTAAATCGGTTGCTTTCTGAGAGTTGCTTTTTTTTTTTGGGTGGGATTAAATAGATTGATAATCTGCCCCGGGTGTTGGTGTTGCCAAGGCTGATGTGCTCAATTTCTATTAACGTGATGCTGTTTGGCTCAGCCTTTTGGTCCATTGATATAATGGAAAAACCTAAATGAAACACTCTTCTTGATGCCATTAAAAGATATGGCGCTAAGCATGATTTAATGTAAGAGAGGCGGGGGTGTTGAGGTGCCAATGGGGCTGAATCTGCGCAATGGAGAGATTTAAAATAAAGGATAGAGGTGGCAAAAAAGAGGTAGAAGTAAGGGAAGAGACAGAGGGGTCGCTGAGATGCGCATGGAAAGGCAGACTGAGAGGCAGAACAATAGAAGAAAAAGACAGAATGAGAGATGTCTCGTGTCAGAGGTAGATGGTCTGGGAGACATACAAGGATAAATGTGCTCTATTTTTAGCACTGGCCTGTCAGTCACACTACTGTAACTCCACCTACCCCTTTTAACTTTTATTTCAGAGAGCATTTTTGCCCCCTTGATCTGATTTCCAGGGGCACTTTGATCCTTTTCAGGGGCGATTTTGTTGAACTATGAAATAATACATTTCTGTTCTCTGGCTACCTTTTGTTTCTATGCACAGGATCCATGCAATGTTTATTCCAAAATAGAAACAAAGAAGGCTCTGGCTGATTCAATTGTGTAGCGGTCTAATTATACAACAGTATATCACCGATGTGTTTGACAGGCTAGCAAGAATGACTTTAGCTTTTGTTTGCTAGCCCTCAACAATAGCCCTATGGGCTATGCTTAAAGGCATACTGAGGAGGATTTTCCCCCATGAAATAGCATAAACTCATTCAAAAATGATCCTACTCAATCATTACTTATGGTCCATTGTGTGTGTGTCTGCAGAAGAGCCTGCCTTCTGCCTGGATTTTCTTATTTCTGAATGTTCAGGACGTTTCTGGGCGTCAACCCTTTGGCAGTGGGTGTGTCCGCCTGCAACCAAAACCACCGCTAAATCATTTTATATCTAAAAGCCTCGCCGGCTGTGGTAGCGGTCCGAACTCTAAAACAGAGCAACTGGTCTAGTGTGTATCATGAGCTAGCTACGGTTAGCATAGCTTCTTTGTAGTAGAAAAGCTGATAGCTAAGCTAACCGGCACCTACCTTTCCAACAGAAAACAGACCAACTCCGCGTCGCTCTTCATCCCCATCCTCTCCTTCAGTATTCTCCAAAGGGTGAAAGCCAACAGATTCACTCTCATTTTGGAATGCTGTCTGCTTGGCGTTTTGCCTCGCTGTACTTTTTTACAGTTTTTTTCTGTTCTGGAAACCGCAGGGAGGAGGGGTCAACTTTGAAAGTTGTGTTTACAAGCCACAAGCAGCAAAATCCTACTCAGTATGCCTTTAAATGTAATATTTAAGAACATTTTCACTCGCCTAATACCTTAAGCTTAGTGCTTCTTGTTTTTGTATGGTCCCTAAATTCTTTGTCTTTTATCATACAGTAAGATTCTACTGAATCTATGAGGATCTATCAGGATTCATGTTGCTTCCAACAGCAAACAACATCCGGTCTGTCCTCACCACTAGGCAAAAGTTGGAAAATGGCACGGCATGCTCTGTATGACTGTGCGGTGTAAGGCCTCCAAACTAACTTTTTCCACTCGTGGCACTGGTGCTACCTACTAAAAATGTTAGTAGTACCAGCACAAAAGTTAGTAGCACCACTTAAATCAACATTGAAGACAATATATTCATATTTTTCCTTTTTTTTAATCATTTTTATCTTTACACTGAATTTTGTAGGAACACCAAGCAATTGCACTGTTGGTCCACAAGGCATATTACCTCATTATCTTCAATATTTTCCTCAGTAACATTGCTTTGTTCTTGGTTGCATAGGACTGTTTACAACTTGCCAGCCTATAGATGAGTTTCCCGTTTACAAACAGTCAAGGATGCGCGCGCAGCTTAGGGGCAGAAAAGCCACTGTGGCTATCAGAGCTATCAACTTGGCTGTCATTTTCGCACTGATAACAACAAACGGACAACAATGGCGTACCTGGCTAGTTTGTCAGACTCTGATTGCTAAGATTATATAGAAAAACTTTTAAGTACTGGTGAATGACTGCTGGACCCTTATTCAATCCCAGTTGATGAATGGCTTGTAGACATGGCGATGTGGCCACCGATCCAATGACCAGACATATGTATCTGATTGAAAAGCCTAGCGTATAAAAATCTCTCAATGCTGTAAATTACGTAGTATGTGGGCATGTGCAACAAATTAGACATTACAGCTCTGGTGAGCTGTAAAGCTCTGGTTACAGCTTTTGTGTGTTAAGAGCAGAGGTCTTACCCAGCCAGCGTCACAGTGTGAAGGCAAAGCCCTATGATGCATGGGTGTACATACTGAAAAAGGCGACATCTGACAACAAATTGTACATGTTAGCTGGATTGCTACTTCATTAGCACCCAGCTGCAGACCCGGAGAAGCCCCTGGCTAGGCAAGGCGAGGTTAGGGATAGGGGTTAGGGTGAGTGTGCTATGCCAAGCCAGGGGCTTCTCCGGGGCTGCAGCTGGACCCTACTGTAACTGCTGATTTCGGGGGTTGCTTTTATTCTTTCCAGTCTAGGGTGCAACTGTGACTAGCAACTAGCAACTGTGAGGCATGATGTTAAAATATATGGCCACTTACTAAACTAAAATCTTTGCTATCGCTTCTGGGAACTCCCATTACTAACTAACTAACGTGAACTGAGTGGCTACCGGTAGCCTTTCTGCCCCTGAGATGCGCGCGGACACTTTATGTGACGTTGCTCGGAAACTCATCTATAGCGTAAGTTTTGGGGTGGTGCGTGCTAACACTGTAGCAAGCACAGTCTTGTGACTTCTGCCAGAGCACTGTAGAGTGCACGCTATTACTTCAAGTGATCTGAATTTGATCCTGTAGTTTTGTCATTAGAGCAAAAATGTATCTATGTCTAATAATTTATCACATTAACTAAATAATAATATCTTGTCAGTCATCAGTCAGTAATTTAGTCTATGTCAACAGGTTTAGAAATTTTGGTGGCAAATGATATTAGAGGCAGGGACTTGTTGTGTCTTTGCCCAGTATACAGTTCAGATGGTGCTGGTTGCCCTGAATATTGGTAATAATTGTCTTGTTGCATGTTAGTACTCTCGTTGCATGTGTTCAGTTGTTTAACCTCTTTTTACACCTCTCACCCATATGTTTACATGAACTGAACTGGTGACATGTCAAATGTAGATGAGTAAGACCAAACAAGAAGGAGCTAAATCTTTGCAAACACCTTGTCTTGTGCCTGACCAACTTTGACACCAACTTTGACGCCCCAGGGAAGCTTGTGGATGCTAACATGAGCTAAAATTAGGTGGGGAAATCTCTATCTGGCTGAACTGCACAGTCAAAATTTTTAGCAGTGAGAAACGAACTTCAACTGGTAGAATGATTTCTTTTGTTCAGGGTATTCTTGTTCCTTCCTCTGGTGGTGCTTGTTGTTGAACCTCGGATGAACCTTCCCCTCTCTATGATCAAATAAAATGAAAAGCTATTGAAATAGAATTTGAGAATGCACCACCTTTACCCTCTGTCAAAACAATTTAAAACAGGGGACATGTACAGTATGACCAGTCATTTGCCTAATAATTAGATTTATCAGGAATTATTCAGTATTTTCTCAGTAATGCCACTTTGTCTCAGTAAAGTTCCTTATTTGCCCTTATACAATGCGTATATATCACTACTAATGTGCATACCTCTAAGTTAAATTTAGCGCACAATACATTATTGAGTTCCTTCATATAGAGGAGGAAGAGAAGGAGCTCCATTCCTTCATATTCTTTAGATTCTATAGTTGCAGCCATTTAAAATGCCCATTTTACAGTATAAATGCAATTCCTAGCAATATTGAACTGTACAATCTACCCCTGTTTGCTGTGCATTTTAATTGATTTAAATCATGCATTGGAAAGCAACAGAGCCTTTATTGTGGAATTGATTAGTACTACACTGGCTGTCTATGGGAAGAGCTTAACCTGAATTGATTCTAATGAGACATTTTGAGAGTTCAGATTAGACAAAAGTATGTGTTAATGTTTATTCTTATGATTATTATTGTTCTAGTGTCCCACGGTGGTCTAAATGCTGTTTCAGAGGTTTTTGCACTCCACAATGCAATTCTGGGGGAAACACTGACTACTTGCAAAAAATAAATAAATACAGCACTAAATATTAGCTTCAATCCAAAAATATCGGTATCGGCCTTCAGAAACCCATATCGGTCAAACCCTTGTATATAATGAATTCCCCCATTCACAGAACAAAGCTGGTCTAAGCTCCCGGAGCTTTCTCTCTCCTCTTACCACCTGTCTCTCTTCCTAGTTGCTGTGTCTAATCCCTTAGTGAGATGGCAGACATTATTAGGCATCAGGCTCCCTGTCGCCTCCCGTTAGGCAGACAAGAGCCTCCATTCTGGCTCTATTTGCATGGCGGCTCGGTGGTGGCAGGGAGGTAGATAGAGAGAGAAGGGGATAATAGGAAACTGTCTCCGCCATCGAGGAGTCATATTTTACTGCCACAAGCCAAGACAGAGGGCTCCTCTCCTCATTTTCTTTCTTTCCAGCTCTCTTTTTTTGTCTCTCTTTCTCTCTCTCTCTCTACTTTAATATTCTCTCGCTCACTCTCCCTTTCCAATTCCTTTATCTCATTCACTGCCTTGCTTCCCCTCTGCTCTTTCTTTTGTCCTTCATTTTTCTCTCCTCATTCACTCACTAATTACTTTCCCTTTCGTATTTGTCTTTCCCCCTCTTTTGCCTTTCGCTAACCGTTCTGATGCCACTCAATCTGTACCGGTTTGCTATCTTTTCTTTACTCTCCGTTCATCCTCACTATGTTCTTTGCAAACTTTCCTTCCTCCCAGTTGCACATGCCCGATGATTCTCGCATTTAGTGTGAATTGCTCTTTGCTAAGCTAAGTGGCTAATTCAAGCAGGTAAGTCTGTAGCTCTTAAGCAATTAACCGCCATCAGGAGCACCCACAGCTGATTTCACATGCAGGCCATAGAGGAAACCTGGGGGCCATGGTTTCCTTCCGCAATGCTGCGACATGCGAAGGAGTGGCTTTTCCTGCTTCCCAGAGGTCAAAAATAGAGATGGAATATCACATGCTACAGTGGTTCCGCAAGAGTTTTTCCCAAGTTTGCCAAACACCCAACGTACATGATAATTGTCCCTATCAAGTTTTCACACCTTTTTGGTTTAGGAGTTATTTTTAAGGACCCGTGGGTCCCCCCTTAGTCCTGTCCTTCTCCTCAGTTGGTCAAGCTCCCGCCCCAACAATTTTCACTCATGTTCATGAGCTGTCATCTAGCCCGAGGCTGAGGTAACCAGCATCTGTAAAGCCTCCACAGGCGTTTAAGAAGCAGAGAACGCAGCCGTTCTGACACTGATGTTTTTGAACGTTTAACTTTGCTGTTCTTTCTTTTCTCATTGCTTTCCTTCATTTTTGTTGTTTCTATGACTTCCCTGCCCTGTGGCCGCTAGACTCACCTTGATAGCAGCAACCCAGCATGCCGCTGGGTTAGGGTTAGAGTTACAACACGCCCATAGCAAATGGTATACGCCTCAGAACATCATTGACATATCATTGAAAAGCCAATTTCAGGCAAACGGGGGATTTAGGCATGGACATATAGGGTAACACACACACAGACTGGAATTTTAGAATATATCCCTTTATTATGACTTTAATGTCAAACTGTTGTGTATTGTAGTGTTAAAGAATGTGATCCGACTGCAATCCCACCCAACTACAGGATGCAATGTGTTTATTGGTTTAACACACCATAAATTATGGGCTAAAGATGAAATTTCTGACCAACGAAGGAAATGACTGCTCCCTTGTGGCTTTGGTTGATAAAATATGATTTACTTGAAATTTTACTCATTGCAGAACATTACGAAAAAGCAGCAAAGCAACAAATCCTCGCTTAATTTGGTCCAAAGCAAACAGACTATAGGTTTGAAAATGCCCTAAGTGTCTAAACTGGATTGGAAAACAATCCATTGTGTGACTGTAGCTGTCATTGATTACGAACGTTTCAACCTCTGTATTGAGAAAAGGCAATGATGTTTCTATGACACCTCCTAGAATACCTATCAGCCTAGCTAACTCCTGACCAATCACATGATCAGGATAGATCTGCACCCTACTATGCATCACCTAATTTGAAGCTAAAAGCCCTAGCGTCCTACTTCAAGGATGCTGAAAAAGTGATAGCAGAGGTGAAAGTCATCAAAAAATCTGGACATGTACGGCAGTGTAGTGTGTCTGAGGGCCAGTTGCCAGGGACTGTTAAGGCCAGTTTTAAGGAAAGAAGATACAGGATGATGGTAAGTTGAGCTGGGTAGAGGAAGAAGAAACATTGCACCATTGTTATTGCTGTCAACCACGCTGTGGTTTCTTCCAGTTGACTAGATGGTTAAAATTAAAATTGGAACTGGTCCATGTCCAGGATAAAGCTTTAATGTACACAGTCTTGTACCTTTGACATTTTTCATGTTTAAATTTCAAAATGCAAATGCATTTAGTTCAGCCGTTTGTCTTGCCCCGTACACTTGAGGACCGATTGAATGAGCAGGACCACATAAAAGCCAACTATTTTCAAACCTCTACACTACAAATGAATAGCCAAAATACCTCCTGAACCTTGGTGATGGTGGGATTACCTCGTGACATTCCAGCTGTATTGGTACCGTGAGAGTATTCCATGATCCAGGACTATCCCCAAGAAAGCCCATCTTTCACTGACATCATTATTATTTGATTATAAATCAGTGGGTTTCATGCATTTTCAAAACAATATTTCACACCTTAAAGTGACTTTTATGGTTCCTGTGTAGGACACTAAAAGGATAACTAATAATAGCTTGGGGACTCATCTGTATTTTTCCACAACCTACCCTTGACCCACCTCAGTCAACAGACAGAGACAGATCTCCTGTAACTGGAGAAATAATGATATATTTATGAATCCTTGTACTCTGGTTACTAATAATTAAATCATTATTTTTGTTCACATTCAAATTACAACTTTGTTATTTTGGTGTTGCCTATACGTGGATAAATAACAGTCACTGCAAAGTCCTATGTCTCCTGTCCTGTCACAGAGCCTTCCTACATATTTGGTTGAAATGTTGTTGTGCTGTGCTTTGTTTGAATTTGCTATCTGGCTTCAGCATCTTCCAAAGATTATGAGCTTAGATGGCCTGTTATCAGCCTCCAAACCAAAAGAGGATCATCTTTTGTCCCTGCTAAGCCTTTGGACATTTTTGTTTTTGTTTGTTCTCTTTTCCACCATCCTTATTTTGTCTTTTTGAAGTGGAACTCGGCAGACATTTACACATCTACAACACCCTACACATCTCTCTCTCCTTCTCAATATTACAAAGAGCTACAATATTCACATATTTGTGTTTTTCATATTCTCTTATTCTTTCTAACCCACTTAGTTTGGGTCATTTGGCTTTGATTATAGATTTGACTTTAGATTTTTCTTCGCTGTATCCTGCTACTATTTTGCTACTGCGACAACACATTTTCCCCGCAGGGATCGTCAATGTTTTGTCTTATATTAGCTGACATTGCACCGTTGAGTGAACACCAGACAAACCTGCTCATGACCGGATCCATAATGTCATGATGGTTTCAGGTTAGAGAAAGAGACGGACAGAGTGGGGGTTGGTGGTGGCTGCCAAACAGAGAGGGGGGGAATGCTTGGACAGTTGTCTTTTCTACGCTTGACTGAGGACTCGTAAGAGAGCCAGGCATGGGAGGATAGGTATAGCCCAGACATCTAAGGGAGAGGGGGAGGTGGGTGGGTGGGATAGAGGATGGAGTTAAAATGGAGAGCCTGGGGACAGTTCAGATATAAGGCATTTTCACATCTAGCTTGTCCAATCCTGGAGCGGTTTCACCTCCTTAGTTTGGTTTGTTTGGGTATGAGGGTATGAGGTATGAGGGTATGAGAATGGCACTTGGGTTTCAGGACCAAACCCATTGGACCGAGACCTTGTTGAGAGGGTGGTTTCTTGGTGCGTTTCCAAAACCAATCCTGGAGGCTTTGTTTACGGGGTAAGGACGAGTTTTACCCTGGAAGAAAGTCCTTTACCCTACCAAATTTCAGGCCAGTGAAAGAAATTACTGTTCCTACATGACTTTGGCTGGTAAAGTTTGCTTGAAATTTTGCCGCATGAAACGTAACCGAGGGGCATCCTGGTGGCTCAGTGGTCTAAGGCAGGTACCATGTACATGCAACATCCTGTGTTCAGATCCAGCCTGGGACCATGTCATCCCTCTCGCTCTCTCCCAACCTTTCCTGGCTCTCTCTACTTTGTACTATCTAAAAAAATGCCCCAAAAAATCCTCTATAACAGTGATTCACATTTAGTACATTTAGTACACATTAGGGCCACGGACCCTCATTTGATGAGATTTTGTCAGTTGGACCCAAATCTGAGAATATTTGTATTGTTAGATATGATTTTGTCCAGAATTCCATGACTATCTGTATTGTAGGTAGAGGTAACAGTGAAACTATGACCAAAATAGTCATTCTTCTACATTCTCTAATCGTGTTAATTTCTTGTAAATGAAATAATGCTGAAGTTTAACAATTCATCAATTTGCTGGGGACCCCCTGGAACCCCGTCAAGGACCCCTGGTGGTCCCCGGACCCCATGTTGAGAACCACTACTCTATAAAGTCCTCTGATTCAGGCCAAAGCAAATGGACTAAATGATAGAATATTATCTATGAGCCCTTGAGCGCCCCCCCTCCCCCCACCGCCCAAACACGAACACGAAACACACACACACACACTGCTAAGGCAAAGCTCGCCCAAGCGCTGCCGCACTGTGCCGTACTTCATGTCGGGAGAGATCATATGCCAACAAGCAGCACCAACAACAACAACAAACACAGACAGGACACAGAGAGGGCACAGCATTGACAAACCAGCCTCTTAATTTGTTGTTGTTCCCCGTGTCCTTCCACCACCTCTATATCTCTCTCTTCTTCCCCATTTCTCTCTCTTACTCTCTATTGTCTTAGCTGATAAATGTTTCCCGTCCGTCAGGCTAGGCTACTGTGTAACCAGGCACTACGGTTCAACTGACATGGCTTTTTGCATGCTGATACTTTTTGGACTGAAGTTGCCAATAGCAGAATTTTTTTACTGATATTTTGTACTGAAAAATCCCCAAAATGATTAGTATTATAAAACATATTAATGTACTACTTGTGTGGAAACTGATCAAAATGTTGCATTAGGATGCTTCCCATAGACAACCAGTGTATTATTGATCAATTATATAATAACTATGTAATCAAACTGCATCATATCCAGCATACTGGAATACTACATTGAATGGCCAATATTAGATTTTCAACATTATATTGAATATTGGCCACATATATCAGCAATAATTTTTTGACATGAAAATTAGCTAATGTTAGCAGTCAGCTAAGTCATTATATTTATCTCCAAACCAACTAGGTCTAATTGTGTAAGCTGTAGCTGTTGTGCAGTGGTCAGTAAAAAGTGTAGTTCATTCGAAAATTGCTGTCATTACAAACAACCGTAATGGTCTAAAATATCCACAGTATAACATTACAGAGATAGCTAAAACACTTGGCTCCTGATGGTAATTGTTCCTGAAGTGGAATTGTAGGTTTTACCTTCTTTCATTCCCTCCCTGCCTACCTGTATTGTAGAGACACTGCATGCTAACTACGTGATGCTAGCATTAGCCAGCAGACACAACATAAACAATGTGCCTGAAGTGCTGCTAAGGAAGCATAATATGAGCATGTTACTAACACTAAAGATAAAGGCTGTTAATACTGATAATAAGAATTTGACCTGGTTTGTTTGGAGATAAATATAACATTAGCAACATGAAGTAGCTGACTGCTAACATTAGCTAACATTATGGATACACATCAATCCAGTTGCTGTAGTTTTTGATTTCTCCAACTCCAGCTTCCCTCTGTTTCCATCTGCTTCTCTGTCTTCTGGTTTTCCCACCCAAGTATGACATAAATCAGATATGGCCGCCGTGTGAACAAGGCCAATTGTGGCTAATCTTTCAGATCATCGCTTTTTCATTGACAACAATATGTGTGGCTGTGTGTGTCTATGTGTGCATTAATGTGTGTGTGCGTGTGTGTGTGTTTGTGTGTATTCGGAGAGACGGATCGATGTTTCCCAGGGGACGAAGATGAACTCACTCAACGGGTAATGAATTGCGGCGACATTATGCAAATAGTATGCTAATTAGCTAATCAGGTTTGATTGCATTACAGAGGTGTCTTCTCTCGCTAACCTTGAGGAGACATTGGTAATCAAATGCTGATCAGCATTGGGAATTCTCCCTAACCTTACACACCTCTCTCTCTTTCTCACACACACACACACACACACGCTTTCTTCTGAAGGGAGCCGTGTAGGATTGCTAAAGCAGGTGTGTGTGTGTGTGGGCATGTGTATGTGTGCAATTCAGCAGCCTTGAACATAGAGAATTTGAAGATTCATTTCACCACAGCACCACTTGAACGCATAAATCCAAAAAGGATGCACATGCAAATCAGACAGGGGGCAGACAGCTTAGATTAGGGTTAGAATGATAAATCACTTTGCTGATTCTGGCCTTTAATTTATAAATTGGATATGTTGTCCACCTTTAATGTGATGGACATGATGCACTTTATATGATGCAGTTTGTTTGAATTGCAAATTACACTGGTTATCAGTGTCCCATGGTCTAAATGCTGTTTCAGAGGCTTTTACAGTGTTCCATGAATAAAATATAAATATTTTCTTTTTTATATAAATATGGTCAAATATGAGTAACCCTTCAAAAACCCATATTGGTTGAATCATAGTCATACTTGTCAAAAATGGATTGTTAAGATACTGGTGAATGGAAAACAAATGAGCCGAGGGGTTTAGTGTCAACTGTCAACGTAAATATTACCAGAGGAAGTGACATGCGTGTTTGGGAAAGAGAAATACTATTTCAGTGTGTATACATTTGAGATGCATGTTGATACCAGTAATGGTAGAAAATCAAAGTCCTCTCGCAAAAGTCCTAGGAATACCAAAATTCTCCTCATGTGACATTATGGTGCAAATGTCCCTTTCCAGGTTTAGTACTCCCTGCCCTTGACAAAGTCTCTAGGTGCTACTGTTTCCCTCCTGTCCCCCATTAGATTAGCTCTGAGTCTAATTAGTCTTATCTAGTAGTGTGTGTGTGTGTGTCTGTTTTTGTCTGACACACACTTAAAATCGAGAAAGAGTTCTGCACTGTGTGATTACCACTCTATGCCTGTGTGTCTGTATTTCTGTGCTATGTGTGTGTTTTATTGGGCCATATGGCAATAGTAAATATTTGCATTGATCCTCATTACCGTGGTCAACAATCACTTTATCAGTTAGACAGCATGGCAAATGTACCAATACAGTATGCACTCATAGCTATGATGAGTTTATGTGTGTGTGTGTGTGTGTGTGTGGTCTACTTATCCCTCTTGATAACAATGACTGTCGGTGCAGCTCTTTCATCTCAGAAGACGAAACCTTCCCACAAACATCACATCAATTTAACTTAACATGGTAATACATCACCTGTAGTGCGTTGAAAGACATCATAAGCATCATATGCACTATTTTTAGACTCACGCCAGAAAATGACATTCTGTATAATCTACTGTGACATGCGTTACAGTATATTATGAATCTGGTGTTATGGGATTATTACTAGCTTCTAGGGTTGGATCAGTATGGATTTTTGAAGGCCGACACTGAAAGTTATTTTTTATTTGAGCAACCAATGTAAAACCTTGGAGGAAATCTTGACCACATACAAGATGCTGATTGCTACCACCAAAGATGGAGACAAAATGATAAAAAAAAACCCAAAACACAACAATAATGAGCACTTAGCACTAAAGATGGTGACAAAATAAAAAAAAATATATACCACAGCAATGAGCGCTTTACACCAAAGATGGAGACAAAATAAATAAAAAAAACAAGGATCTTGAGGATTACCACATTAACGTCTATGCGAATCAATAGGTCTGTCAGCCTGCTGCAGACAGTGTGAGAGGATGCGAGTGTGTGCATCAGACATACACGCTCCTTCCCTCCTACAGTCAGCATTTCAATAATAGAAACAGATTTTATTTTTAGGAGGGAATTCAGTTCATTAGAGGATTACTATGACTCAGTGTTGGTGTCCTCACCTAGCCCTGCTGGGCAACACCAAGCGCTGCGTGTGATTCAGAGTCATAATTGCTTGTTGTCTATGTGTGTGAGGCTGCATGTGTATGTGTGTGTGTGTTTGGGGTTCTCACTAAGACACACACACACATCATCTAAGCGGAAAAAAGGCAGAATGATATGCAATTTTGGAGTTAAAAACTACCATCTTAACAAAAATGGTTCTATATAGCAGTGGTTCTCAACGTGGGGTCCACCAGGGGTCCTTGAGGGGGTTCCAGGGGGTCCCCAGCAAATTGATGAATGGTTAAACTTCACCATTATTTAATTTACAAGAAGGTAACACAATTAAAGAATGTAGACAAATGATTATTTTCATCATCGTTTGACTGTTATCTCTCGACCTACAATACAGATAGTCATGAAATTCTGGACAAAATCATATCTAACAATAAAAATATTCTCAGATTTGGGTCTGAGAGACAAAATCTCTTCAAATGGGGTTCCGTTGCCCTAATGTGGACTAAATTAAGGGTCCATATGAAAAAGCTTGAGAGTCACTGCTATGTAGTACCAGAAAACGGTTCTTTAGACTTTTAGAAAGGGTTGTTAAGCCCCTATGACCTTAACAATAAATAAAGAAAAACTTCTTCTTCATGGTCTGTCTCAAAAATTATTCTGACATACACCACATTTTATAGGCTGGCCCGTTGGATAATTGTAGTCATTTTAACTTTAGTCTTTTTAACAATAGTTAAATGACCAATTTAGCAATTTTTTAATACTACAGATATTTAAATTTTTCAAATTTTAAAAAATTTACAAATCTTTTATTTTATTTAGTTTTTTTATTAAGAGTAGAAAGGAAAGAAGATTGTTACATTGTTACTAACTTGCATCAGCGTTCAAATTGTTTCCCATCATTAACACATTCTTACATTCTCTCTCTGATGCTGTCACCAAATGTTCTTTGTCTGCATAGATTTACAGTAATGTACATAAACTACTTCTGAAACAGCCTGTATTTGGCAAAAACATGAGGCCTGACAAGGCCAGAGAGTACATCAGGGAGAATAATGGAACACACATAAATAATAAAGCATAATAATGGAAGGATTCATTCAAATCCCAAGAGTCCCCGCTTTTAAACTATTACACGCAAAATATGATATATGAAACATAATACATGATAATTCATAATGCATCCTCAGACCCACATTACACATTGTTGACTGACTGCTTCATGGACCAAACATCCTCTCCCGGAAATACAGCTGGAAAGAGGTAAAACATCCATGAACTCTCCATTGCACCATGGTCAAATGGTTCTACATAGGACATTTATGATACTGTACAATCAAACAGAACGTTTGGCTGGTTCCTAAAGATGAACACTCAACAAAAAGGTCTCCAGAAAATGGTTTCTTTAGACTTATCATAGCCTTTATGGTGCTATAAAGAACCATTTACGAATGCATGAAATACTCCAAACCAGTAGTATTAAATTAACTTGAAGAACAACAGGGTTCTTTGAGTCATTATGGTTCCATATAGAATATAGATTCCATATAGATTTTTCTGGGTGCACCACAATAGTGTGGGTTACAGACACAGAGAGAGAGACAAATGCCACAAGAGAGACTGACATTGTGACTTATTGTCAAACTAACAGCTATAGCCACAAGACCCAAAAAGCAAGAAATGAGAGAGGGGTTCCAGTCCAGAGAATAGAGGTTAAACCTAGGTTAATCTCCCCTGTCACTGGCTTATCTGTGTTGCTTTCAGTTCACGGACCAATTGGATCAGGCTGAAAAGTGACGTGCTCCTTATGGCTCTGGCAACCTGACCTGGTAACAAGATAGCAGTGCTAAAGTTTGTGACCTAACCCCACCGCAACTGACAACTCATCAGACTAGAAGCAAACGATGGGAGAGGGACAATACTGTAAATTTAAATGCACACCAATGCTGCAGTCTTAAACTCTTATATAAACTAAGCATATAACCAAAAATCTGTGTTTTTTGGCTCAAATGGCCAACTACGCCCAGTCAGTGTGAGAATAGCATTCCTAAACATTGGAATGTAAAGTCTGTGTCAAGATCAGTACTGATATTTTTGAATTGAAGCTGCCAATAGCCAGTATTTTGTGTCAATATTCAGTAGCTTTGTTCAAAACTGTTCCCTATTACAGAAGTAATGTAGTGTGTCCACCATTTTGTACTTGTGTCCGAATCCTCAACGGTTAATTTCATTCACTATATAGTTTGCTATATATGCACTCCAAAATGTAGTGAACTGACGTTGTACCCTACAATTTCTCCTGTATACCACAATGCAATGCGATCGTGTCTTACTGAGGAAGAAGAGAACAGCTACAGGAACCATCGTTGCAGGTCATCTAGCTAACTACTTTAGCCACCAATACAGGAGGCAAAGCTCATGCTAGTTGCTAGCTCGTGAGCTAGCTAACGTTACAAGCTTATTGTTTACCAAACCAAAACAGCTTGCGACCATCAGGAGACGGCACCCTAGTTGACAAAACCACACGTGCACATGATTAGAATTTATTTGTAATTTAATGTTCAAAATTTTGCTAAATCGATACTACCTATACATTTGTCATGAGCTCTTGGTTTGTTTATGAGATGCTGGACCCACCCGGGTGCAACACACGAATACCAATTTTTTTTGAAACAATGATGTTTAATGTAGTGTTCAAAACTTTGTTAGTTGCCCATATAGTTCACTATAACACTCCATAGGGAATAGTGAGTGAGTGAACGAGTCAACCATTCTGAACACAGTTTGTATCTTTAAATCTGACCAATTTCATGCCCCGAAAATTCAAAAAATGTACAAGTATTCAGTGTTTCCACCCTGAACTGTATTCTTGTCAGGGTGGAAAGACCTCTGAAACAGCATTTTGATTTATCATGGGACACTAAAACTCTCCACTGAAACCTAGACTTATCAAATAGTTTTAGGTGGGTTAGCAGCTTTAAGGCAGGGTGAGGCAGGTTTCATTGCAGGTTTTACAGACTATTGAGTAAAATCCTTCCACACCACACAGTCAAATGACTGGCCGATACCCAATTATTAATAAAAGGCCAATATTGGCACGATATGTCAGTCTAATCCTGATGTGAGTGTGATTTGTAAATAAATGTTACTCTATTTAAAGTTGTAATGGAAGTATTTATACTCCCGCTAAGACAAAGTACAGCACTTTGAATACTACAATATTACATTATTTTGGGGTTGTTTTGTTTACACCATGATCCAAACTAATGTCTGTACACAAGGGTTCACAAGTTGCAGCACTTTGCATTATCAATGTTTTTAATAACTTTGATTATATCTGGTCTTCACGCCTCTTAAATATCAGCACTGGATAACTTGTTGGTCAGTTATGGATTTCCATAAGGGCAATATAACTGCAGTTTATGAAAGGAGCCAAATGATGGATGCTCAAAATGTAGATTGACTTATTCAAGAAATGACTAGAGTATACAAGATTTCATAGGAACAGGAATATTGATGAAACATTTGGTGCATAAAAAAAGCTAATTGAATTATTCTCACAATCAAAGTAAGGGTAATTACTAGATTATTGTGTGCATGGAAATAATCAATGAAACATTAGAAGGGCAAGTTTGGATAGTTGCATTGCATTTGAGTCCAGAGTCTTGTATGCATGTGTGTGTGTGTGTACCTCCATATTTATGTGTTTGCCAATCCATCTGAGCCTTCTCTCTGTCATATCACAGCATAAGTCATTTGTTTCACTTTGCCTTTAGCTTTTGGCTAACATTCCCACTTGGCAATGTCAATAAGCAAGAGGGCAGAATGCAAACGTAATTGATCTAAAGTGCACATCTGCTGTGTAAACACCAGGTATCATAATCTCCCGAGGCCTGATGAATTATAATTTGGTTGTAGACAGCGCATGGGCTCATCTGCCAGCGCTGGCCGCTAGAAGAGATGCACAGCATTGGCCGTTTTGAAGAAATGAAAAGAAGGCACTAATGAAACTGGAGGTTTGGCTGTGCTGGTGTGAGGTAGAGACTGGATTCAGAGACTTTCAAAAGAAGGCTAGCCAATGATGAAAGTGGAAAAAGTACCAAAATATCCCACTCAAGTATTGTTACTTTGCTGAGATTTTACATTGTACACAGAGTAAAAAATCCAGAGGAAGGAGTTCAAATTAGATCTTTTAATTGGAAAAAAATAAAGTAAAGCAAGATTACTCTTCTTTGCTGACTGACCATTCACCGTGAATGGCTCCACATTTGGCTACTTTATCTGCTGCTCCACCTGAAAGCACCTTAAAAGTTAGAGAAGCTGGCTTGAGAATGTAAGTTGTAATGCTCTCCCCTACCTCAAGAATGACTGGTGAGGTGCTGCTGAGCAAGGCACTCAACCCCCAATTGCCCTGATGAAGTTGCTCAATGCCAAAGATTATTGTGGTGTGTAGGTGGTTGCCAGGTGTGGAAGCGTGTAACTCTATGTCCCCCTTTACACCTGGTATTAACATGCGGCCTGGGTGATCGGACTACATTCAGATAGAGGAAAAAACACATAAAGTTCAGGCGTGAATGCACCAAAGACTGAAGATCTGATCACCTAAACCACCTTTCTTACTGTTTTACTGTCAGTTTCAAAGGTTGTATAGTATTACCACAGGAAGTAACGTGTGGAAATCTGCATTTTGGCAAGGCAAAGAGAAATCCGACGGGTATACCAGAGTTGCATTTTAATGTCAGGTATAAATGTTAACTCAGCTACATCTAGACACAATCTGGATACAAGAAACATGTTAAAGGAATAGTTCACCCAAAAATTAAAATTCAGTCATTATCTACTCACCCTCATGCCAGTTGAACCACAGGTGAAGTTTGTTAGTCCATAACAGTCCCGGAGCTTGCCAGCACAACTTCGTAGCAGCGTTCCCCAAAACAACTGAAGTCTTTGGGGACCGGTCTTTAGAGTTCAGAAAGGAACAAAAAATATCCATAAAATGACTCCATACAGCCCTTGCAGCATAATCCAAGTCTCCTGAAGCCAACGATCGCACCACCACCATCATCACCATCACCATCACCATCACCATCACCATCACCACCACCATCATTTAGCGCAAATCTTTACTACAGCCGGTTGTTTTAAAAAAAACGGTCGTGAGTCTCCTCCACTTCCGTGTTTGAGCTATTCCTTTAATGGTAGACAGACAGGGGGCCTGTGAATGTGAAGCTGGGCACTGCTGAAAAAGAGCATGTGTGCACAGAAAACCTTCCCTTGATGAATGTAGATTTTTTAAAAAGAAAAACACTTGCATCTCAAAATTTTGGGAGCCAGAGATCACCCAAATTTGAATCAGTTCTTGAAGACAAGAACGTGCCACTGATGAGTCGGAGTCTCCCGCTATATACAGTGTGTAGCACTGTGGTCTTTAATGTGGGTCATGTTATTTCTGGTGGCACCTTGTTAAAGAGATGGAGTGGACCTCGCTCCAGGAGCTCGTCCAGGCCCACGGGATAACACACACGGACGCACACACACACACACACACACACACACACACACACACGGACACGCACTGTTACGTATGAACACACCCAGGTACACTCTTGTATAGTGTATGCATGTAAAATCACATGCACACAGGTAGAGGCGCAGACACACACACACACACACACACACACACACACACACACACACACACACACACATTACAGCTGATAGATGGTATAAGTCTCTGTTGGCCTCATGAAAGGTCATTGTTTTGATCATGGCCTGGTTGACACACACACACACACACACACACACACACACACACACACACACACACACAGAGTAAAGTTTGTATTTTGGGCCAGTATAGTGAGAATAATAGCTTTTTTGTGTTTGCACCCTATGGCTCTAAAACCAGTATGAGACCAGACACTTCCAATGCTGCTGTGGTGTGTGTGTGTGTGTGTGTAATAGTGCCTGTGTAGATCAACCATCAATCCACTTTACTCCTTATTTCATGCACCTTGACACCTCGGCAGGTAGTGACAGTATCCTTAATCTCTCTCTCTCTATCTCTCTCTCTCTCTCTCTCTCTCTCTCTCTCTGTCTCCAATCCAAACTCAGCTCCTTTGGGTTGTTTGTTGCCTGTGGGAGCTTTGTTGGATTCCCTCTGTGCAAAATGTGACACATTTGTCGTTTGTGGATACACTTTACAACAAGCCAAAAGATAGAACCATCACACAAGGTGATATAGTATGGTAATGGTAGTAATAGTGTAGTAATGAATGTTTTCTCCTCTCTCCCCTCTCTCTCATTCTACTTGCTGTGTACAAAATATATTCCCTTTTTGTCTTCTCTTTGCTTGTCTCCTTTTCTTTTCTTCACCTTCACTCTTCACTTCATTCATCACATGAATATTAGAAGGACACTCTGACTATTGCATTCCTTATTTTTGCTTGGTGATTTGGTGATTTAGTAATTGAAGTTTATTCTACTGATGCCCTCACTGTAGTCACCCAAATGCCTAAATTGATACATTTACTCTGCGGCCTATAGATTCTGACAAATTCAGTATTACGCACCATCAGTGTCTGTTTCAAACAGAATGTGATAATCTTGTTACCTCACAAAACCTGAAACGGTTTCAGGTTTCGTATCCTTTAAGCGTGACATTAAAACAATATCATTGCCCCAAGAGATTGACCCGCAGCATGTATTTGCTCCAATCAAACAGTCAATCAGGATAAAAGCAACTTTGAGACATTATCTTGTTTTTGTTTCTTTCCCGCCGGCGGCTTGACACGATCTGACCAGAACCTGTCGCCTCGAGCGCAAAGCTGCCGCTAATCTCAACATCATGCGGATTAGCCCACCTTCAGTTTTAAGGCAGTCTAGATGATTTGTAGATTCGGTAATCCTAAAGTGAGTGGACGGCGAGGACGGAAGCGCAGCCTTATCAGATCAGGGCCGCTTTTCAGGGTCGAAGCCAGACTTGGGATTATTCCTCAAACAAGGGATTTTCTGATTTCTCTGTCTTGTCTGTCTATATCTGTTTTCCTCTCTGTCACAGTACATGTGGATGTGTGTGTTTTTTTCCCCCTGTGTGTCTGTTTTTCTGCTGCTGTGCTGCTTCTGTTACGGGTTAGGATGGTTGCTAGCTGAGTTGTAACTGGGGGGTTCCCAGTGGCTGGCTATCCATATACAGTAGTTAGGCCACAAGCAGAAATATATGGTGTTGTGTTAAAGCAATATTCCACTTAGTTTTAACATGGGGGTTATTTGGAACTTGACCATCACCAGAATATAAACTACTGACCAAGATCGGATGCAGCTGGACGAGTTTGTAGTGTTTGGATTTTTACTTCCCATTCATTTGAATGAGGCCATGAAAATAGACTGAAAACTTACATTTAACACGTTGATGAACAGATCCCACTACTGTGATTTTCAACTGACTCTGGGTCCGTTTTAGAACATCATTTCGCTAAAAGCATTTTTAATGATAGAAGAGAACATAACGGAGGGATACCATTTAGGAGAGATAGCTCCTGTTTGGGAGACCAGATCTACTTTTACATTTAAATACTAATTTTACGTGTAATCCAAAAATAAAAATGCAAAATGAGGACAGACTCAGGACTACTTTGTTGTCTTAAAAGTGGGATCTGTTGTTGAATCTGTTCACAAACGTGTTAAATGTCAGTTTTCAGGATATTATCGTGGCCTCATTGAAATGAATGAGAAGTAAAAATCCGAACACCACAAACTCGTCCAACTGCATCCGATCTTGGTGATTAGTTTATATTCCGGTTTTCATGGCAGTCCAGTGCCAAATAACCCCCATGTTAAAACTAAGTGGAATATTGCTTTAAGGTAGAACAACATAAAGGGTTTAAGAAGAGAACTTAGAAAATCTAGATACTTTGTAATATGAACAATCGAGTTACATTGGGACATACGGCGGTTATCAGTTGTGCAATGGGAGATATTACCATAGTCCTTCCTTGCAAATGAACATGTGTCAAACCACTTCAGAAGGTACTGTAGACTTTAACTAGTCTGTAAAACATATACAGTGTATCATAAGTATGCAATATTTCAATTGTAATGTATATTTTTAAAAATAATCCCAATGTAATATTGTGTCTTTTTCTTGCAACCTTTGTATATATGTATGTATTCTCACATCTTCCGAAGCATTACCCTGTATTACTGTAACCAGCCCAGTGCTGTAATTTTACCTGATATAAGGCCATTTAGGACCCACCCTATATCGATAACACTGCGCACCAGATAGCATGTCACTCCCTAAAGTAGCCATTTTGTTGCCAAGCCAACAGTTCATCTTGAGCCATAGGGAAGCTGTTATGTAGACAATATGACACCACTACAAGACAATGGTGTCATGTTTGGCCTCATTAACTGTGATGGTTAAGTAGAGCAGGGCACTGGGACAGAGCGATTGGGCGGTATCTTTGTCATTCGAGACCAGGGAACCTTGTTTGGGAAATTAGACAGGGGTAATTCTGCTTAGTAAGGCAAACCAAGCTGCTGTGGAGGCGTAGGGAAATAACCCACAGCAGCCTGGGTACTGGCATTTTCTCAAAAGTTTATACTCAATTTACGAATACTGCTCATTTTAACTTCATTTGATTTCATTCCACAGCTCACATATGTTCATACCTCTCGCCTGGGACCACTGGATCAATATTTGTGATCATGAACCACTCTCCGCCATAGCTAGAAACCGCACAACACGGACTCTGATCTCTGGTATCGCTAAGATGCACAGCCTGGAGCTGCTCTATTGACATTGAATTGGAGGCTGAGGTTATAAATTCCCAGAATGCCTGTTTCAACTTCCATTCACAAAGGAGCTGACCCAGAAAATGACCCAATCCGACCCAGAAAATGCATCAAACAATTTGCGTGTACTGAGTACTGCAGGAACACCAAAAATTATTGAGAAGGTATGCCTAAACTTTGGTATGCTAAAATGCACCCTGCCTTATCTGGAAAAGGAAAAACACACATGTTAATGCAAGGTGTTAACACATCTCAGCCAGAGTCACCCAGGTATAAATGCAATCCGTCCAGCGCATTCACATTTGTAGCGCAGAGGGGGCGGAAATGTCATGACTCACTCTGAAGTTTTCCATCCACTCAGCTTCATCCGAGGACTCCATCACACCATCCGCTCCCACCATTCATCGCTTCTTTCCCTCAGTCGCACAGCGGCTGAGTCACTGTAGCGGCGTTCACAGCAGCTGCAAAGTTTGCATACGCTATTGCTGCAAAAACGACCGGGCACAGTTTCTGTTGCCTCCTAGAAAAGAGTCATATTAGACAACCCTTTCCTCCTCAAATGAAAAGTAAATGCAGGCTGTACAGTAACATGTAGCAGCCTTCTCCTAATCAACTGAAGCTGCTGGGGACCTGACTTGACTTGACTTCACGGTTAAAAAAATAACAGAAAATAACCCTAAAATGGCTCCATGCAGCTCGTCCAGCGTAATGCAAGTCTCCAGATGCCAAACGATCCCTAAGTGACTTGAAAAGACCGACATTTACACCATTATTTAGCTGAAATCGCCACTCTAGCTGTTTATTTGAAAAATAAGATCACGTTTGTGTGCACCCGAGATACGAGAACGAGGAGAACTACATGTGTAACTCTTACTCGAATTAGCAGAAACAAGACTTCCAGTTTGGCCGTTTAGCCTTCAAAATAAAAGCGCAAGATTTTAAATAGGTAGAAATACTGTTTTAAACCAATTACTTTGTATTTAATCAGCAAATTCAATAAGCGAGCACCCATATTAATGTTTGATGACATAATAATAATGAAAAATGCCATAATATGTGCCATTTTAACTATAAACACTGCATGTGTTACACTATGCAGAATACATACAGAACAGAGACTAAAGTGGACATCAAACATGAATATTAAATACAAAGTAATACAAAGATTAAATACAAAGTAACAGTATTTCTACCTATTTTAAATCTCACGCTTTTATTTTGAAGGCTAAACGCCAAAACGGAAGTCATGTAATGACTGAATTTTCATTTTTGGGTGAACCTTTAATGCCAATACAGGGGTCAGCTGGAAAAAGATTGATGTGTAAATCCATGCCCACAGATTAGTAATCCGTGCCCACAGATTAGGGAACTGTACATTGCACGTTGATAGCGTCAAAGCGGTGTAGTGGCAATTTTAGAAATGAATTTGATCTGTGGACAACGGATTAGTAATCCGTGGGCACAGTTTAATAATCCGTGGGCACGGATTCCTAATTCGTGGTTACAGATTTCTCACATCAATTATTTTATTCTACTAGCTGACCCCTGGGGGGCTCCATAGAGAGCAAACTGTGGTGTGGTGCGCTTCGCAATTATGTTTGTGGTTCCTGGAAGCAGGGTCAGAGTGAGACCTTGCTGCTTTTTTCCTCCTCTCTGGCTGTAGCAGAACTGGAGCAGAGACAGTTTGGAAAATTATCAACTACATTTTTAATTAAACATTTTTATTGTAGAGTTAATGCATTTTTCACACTATCCAGCATGATAATATATTGAATAAATGGAATTACATTTAAAACATTTTTTTTTTTTAAACATTTGTTTTTCAATGCACGTCTAGGTTTGGAGGGTTAGGCACCTGTTTTCATGAGCCACCACTAGTAAAACAGCATCTTTATAACAATCATCTCACCTCAGACAGTTACACCATTAACTACTGACTGCATACATTTATACAATAAACACAGTTAAAACCTTGGTCATTTTCTTAGTAAGCAATAGTAACAAATAATTATGTCATACCTTCTACCTTACACTTTAATACCTTCTAATCTATTGCATTGGTAAACAGTAACACTAACAGTAATATTCAATTGTAGGGTAGATACAATTTCAGAGAGGAAGAAAGAGCGAAACACTAAGAGACTAAAAGAACAGTGTTAAACACACACACACACACACACACACACACACACACACACATACACATACAAAGACACAACTTAAAGCCTACTCAACCAACCAAAATATGGGTCAAAGTCAATACCTTCAATGGTGTGAACCCAGAGGTTTGGGTTCTCATCCCAAATGATCTGTGGAGGTGTGTCATATACAGTACAGCATGAACCTGGAGGCCCTACTTGCTTAAGAAGGGTTCTCCAGCTGGTCCTTCATGTCCATCAGGATAGTTGCATGTTCCCCTACCTGTGGAGGGAACCCTGCTTCAGTCAGCTCCACCATGGAGTTTATCTGGGAGCAGTGTTGAAGTGGATCCGGCTCTGGATCTGGAGGAAAAGGAACCTCTTACTGCTTTGAGTAGATTTACATTTGAGGGGAAGCACATGAACAAACCATCCTTTGGCAGTCAGCACTCCACTGAGCTTTATGTCTCAACTCTTCAGTGAGGTGACTCTAGCAGAGGGTAGAGCGTAAGATGGCGGAAGCTTCTGTCACATTCTCATTTTTTCCATTGCATCCATTGATGCAGCGTTGATCTGTTTGGGAATCTCAATCACAGATACATGTGGATTCTGGACAGTGGTGCTCATTAGCGACACAGGAGGGATAGTTATGGAGTATCCTGGGGTCATTGGGTGTTTTGGGTCTTTAAAGAGTAACTGATGTCACCACCTCTGTTCTCTACAGAGGGTGACATCACCTGGCGCCAAAGACCAGCCAATAGCAGGTGGCCAGTTCAGTACCCTGCTTTTCACCATTAGGTGTCAGGCTTCACCACAAATTTGGTTGGGGTTTAGCTACTCTTTAAACATCCGATGGCCCAGCTGAGGTTGATCAGGCCCCAACTTGTGTCCAGGTTGCATTACAATGTTCCCTATGGTTTCACTCTCTTGATCTAGAGACATCTGGAGGATTTTTACCTCGCCTCGATGGCGTTGCTGATGGTTTTTTGTCTCCTCTTTGCTCCAGAGATGCCCAGTGTGCTGAAGGATCTGCAGAGGGATTGCTCAGCAAAACCCCTGCAGCCTACCTCAACAGGCATGCACTTTCCCTTGCAGTCCTGCTGCTAACAGTCAACGACCAGTCCCAGGTAGCTGGTCTGCTCAAGTTGTTAATAAAGACTGCTAATTCCATGCTGGATTTAGCCCTCCTGCCCTTGTGGACTCTTAATTCGTAGGTTCTGAGACAATGGTGATGTCTGCTCATTTGAGTTTTTCTAAATAAATAAATGAATACAAAATTGCTAAAATATATACACTGCCCATGAAAAGTTTGGGGACCTTTTCTAAAGTACTATTTGATTTTCTCTGTTAATTTTCATTGAAGAAGTAAGGGGAAAAAAATGCTTTTTGTTAACATAAAATAGCCATTTACTAATACTTTAGATATATTTATTCAACACTCAGCTTCATGTTCATCAAAGTGTCTTCTTTGGTATGAAGAGAAGGTTTTGCCTACCCACCCGCTCCACAAACCTCTGGGAAGTCCTGCAGAGCATCTCTGAGGAACGACTGGAAAAAACTGACTGTTCACACGAAGGAAGTGTGAGCAGCAGTTCCAGCTGCTAAGGAGGTTTTTTGATGAACATATAGTTTAATAGTTTAAATCTAGTTAGTCTTTAACGGGGTTAAGGTATTGCAAACCGACAAAGAAAACACGCATATTTATTAAGCATTTTCAAAAGCTAGGTGTCCCCAAACTTTTGATGGGCAGTGTATATATATATGTTTATGCACATATATAGATCTATAATTATAATAGTATGTAAGTATATGTGTACACACAACTGAAGGTAGACCAAGAAGGTAGACTTTATTTTAATGGCTAATGCCTAGTATCATAGATATAGAAAGAAGCACTTTTGCTACACTGCCTTGGATCTATTTTTTCCTCTTTGGTCTATAATGTTCATATACCCCAAACTCCAATGAGCACCTCTCCAAGATATCTGACGCCAAGGCAGCGCTCCTGAAGGCAGCCTGACACAATCCAACGCAGCACACCAGTCAGCGTTCTCACACAGACCCCGACACAATGAATTGTAACCGGTTCAGCCGAAGACGTCAACCCCGAGAGTCCAATTGCCCCAGAGCAAACACATTTCAGCGGCAGAGCACTCCCCAGACGGAAATTTCAAAGAGGAGGTTGTGGGGGCGGGGGGAGTGAGAACATGCTTCAGGGGATGAAAAACATGGCGCCGATCGGAGGAACGATTAAATCCAGATTCCTACTGACAACATTTCTCAAAGCCCCGAGGGGGATGACATGGGGAGCGGGACAGAAAGAAAGGGAGAGAGAGAGAGAGAGAGAGAGAGAGGAGAAGAAAAAGAGAGAGATTATGACTGAGAATGTGCTGGTTATCTTAATTAAATGGAAGTGCATTTTATCCTCCTCTTATTGATTTGTGCCAGGGGCTGTGTGTGTATTTCAAAGGGAAAGTCTGCTCTGTAATGCTGTTTTGGAGGCTATATTTTTTACTCGGGGCGGATGTGACTATCGCAGTCAACCGACTATTGAGATGCTTGATTATGGCACTTATTAAAAGGAACAACAACGTTTCGACAGACTGAATCTGGCTCATTTTATGATGCTGCAAAGCTAGATCTACAAATGGATGACACATGATATGCATGGGTAAAAGAGAGAATGTATGTTTGCAGAGATGAATGGCTGTTTGCATGCATGTTTGCTTGATTGTGTGTGTGTGTGTGTGTGTGTGTGCGCCCGTGCGTGCATGTGCCTCATCTGTAAGCCGAGCATTCATTTTGCCAAAGATGATACCGTCCCAGCGATAATAGCCAGGTTGCAGAGGCCACAAACCAAAAGCAATGCATTTTTATTTTCTCTCCTCCCTCCCCCTCCGTCCTCCCTCCATTCGTTTTTATTTTAGAAACCTAATGTTAACAGTTTTGTCAAGCGCACTGTGCTCGAGGCACAACTGCTTAAGTATATCTTTTGCAATTTAAGTGACCTGTTTTCTGGCGGGGGCCTTTTCCCATTACTGGGAGTGACATTTCATTTAGACTCCATCATTCATCTCTCCCACTCTGGGCCCCAGCTCTTGCCCTCTCCCTCTCTCTCTGCCTGGTCCTTTCTTTCTCTCTATGTCTCTCTCTCCCCATCCCTCCCTCTGCTTGTATATCCCTATTAATCATGTATTATTCCTACATCTTTTTGCGGTCTCTTTTTTTTCTCTCTGTCTCCCATTTGCCTTGTTCACATAGTAGCCATGTTTGATTTACATCATACTTGGGGGGGTGGAAAACCTGGAAGACAGTGCAGCAGATGGAAACAAACTGGTCCTATAATTTTAAAATACACACCCAAATTATCATTCAATATCGTACAGAGATGAGTAAAGCTGGAGATGGTCCAAATCAAAGACTACAGCAACTGGATTGAGGGAATACTCCATGATGTTGATCCATGAAGTTAGCTAATGTTAGCAGTCAGCTACTTCATACTGTTCAGTGGCAAATTGTGACTCACGGAAATGGGACTTAAGTTGAAAAAAAAATCAAACACGTCGTAAATCTCCAAACCAACCACCCTATTAATTGTCAGCATTAACACTTTTGATTGTCAAGATTAATAATATGGTAACATTATGCTTCAAAGGCAGTCAAATTGTTAGTTAGCTGTGCCAGCTAGCTAATGCTAATGCTAGGTGACTTTAGCTGGTTAGTTAGTTAGCCGACACTGTTAAAGCTTGTTGTCAGCAAATATGTGACAACATGAAGAAGTTGACTGCTAACATTAGCTTACATTATGGATGGTGGTGAACCACTGGTGTGAGCAAGTTTTACGTTCAACATCATGGATGTTCCCTGCAGTCTTTCATTTGACTTGGGAGATTTTTTTTTATTTATTACTTTTTTTATTTTTTATTTATTAGTTTAGTAAAATACAGAGGAGTGCTGTGATGGGTCCTCAGTGTGGGAAGCATAGATGCTCTTTGAAAGTGGCTGTCAATTCAGTAGGAAACAACAAAAATTGGGAAAAATACACAGAATATGCATAGAAAGGTAATCAAAAGGGAATCCTGAAAAAATAGTCCAAGGCACTCTGTATCTTTCCAAAAGTTAAAAAGCCTTTATTGGTTACATGGCTAGGAATAGTGAAAACATTGAACCATTTTTGCGGCCTCCTGGCCTTCCCAATTGCTGTTGTTTCCTACCAGTTAAGTTAACTTCTATTTCCATCTGCTATGCTGTCTTCCAGGTAGGGTTTTCCACCCCGGTTATGTTGCAAATCAAACATGGCTGCTGAGTGAATAAAGTGAATTCTTACCATTTGGGAGTGGGTTTGGTCCCATGGCTGTATCTCAAACAAGTTATATTGGTGGACAAACATGCATAAAATCACATAAAATCACGTAAACCATGCCAACAAACAATGCATCTCTGCATACAGGGGCTGGAAATATTGTCCATGAACATGCCTGCGTGTGTGTGTGTGTGTGTGTGTGTGTGTGTGTGTGTGTGTGTTTTCTGGTGGATGCACTTCTGAGTTGAGCTTTTTTAATCAGAAGACGTCTCCCATTACCCTGATCTAGAACATTTGGCCCTGATGGCAGCTCAGAGTTTAATTAGTTGAAGGAACGGATTTCATGGTGTCTGTTCACACTTTGAGAGACAGACAGAAATAGGGACAGACAGCGAAAGAGACAGAGGGGGAGAGAGAGACAACAACCGGCCTGTAAATGCAAATGCAAACCGGCTGTATAAATATAGGCCCTCTCTATTGTGTCATTGATGCAGTAGAGTATATCTCATGATGGCCTCACCTTATAATGACTCCCAACAAATAATTACCCTTTTAATGGCCTGCCTTCTGAGATATGTCACTGTGTGTGTGTGTGTGTGTGTGTGTGTGTGTGTGTGTGTGTGTGTGTGTGTTTCCATTTGTGTGTATACTCATCCGTAGTTGCCATTGTGTAAGCATGCATTTTAGCCTCTTTGTGTCCAAGTGTGTTTGTGTGTGTGTGTAATAGCCCCGCTTATTTGCCTTGGTGTTTGTGTCTATGTATGTGTGTTTTACTAAGTGTGTAGTGGAGAGCGAAATGCTGTTTTAATAGGCTTTTAATGGCCTTCCCTCAGCCAGGGCTACACAATGCTGAAACCTGGTCAAGCTGGCCCCATTGGAGGGAAATGAGCTTTTATGAGTGATTAGGGACCAGCCATAAAGAATAAAGAGTCTACTGGGCAGCGGCTGAACCTACTGCTGACTGTCTGCCTCTCTATTCATTACTGGATTCATGCGTTTTACATTCAGCTAAGTTTGATTGATGGTCCCTTACATTTAGTGGTAATGTGTTGGAAAGCATGAGGGCTTATGCAGCTTCAGGTTACAGGGGAGAACCACTGAATCAGAGCATATATACAGTATTTTGTAGATTTATTTTAGTGAGTTCACTTATTAGTTTCACATATTACAGGACACACACACCAAAAAATAGACAATAGAGAATAGGGAAAGGCCACTGTGGACTAAAAAACATCCTTCGTCAAATAGCTGAAGTCACAGAAAAGACAGCAGTTAGATAAAAGATACAATACAACCTTTGAAGTACTTCCAAAAAAAAAGAAAAAAGAAGAGAAGTAGAATTAAATCAGTAAAATAAAATGATGCAAGTCATTACCATTTCTCGTTTTCTCCTTTTTCTTTTCCTTTTTCTTATTTTCGTTTTAAATATATTTTTTTTATCTGACTTAATTTTATTTAACTGTAGTACTTTTACATCACTTGTGTTTTACTGTATGTAAAGCAGTTTGTAAACATTGTTTTCGAAAAGTGCAACACAGATAAACATATTATTATTTAAAAATGAAAACAAATAAACAAACAAACAAACACATAAATAAATAAATACATAAACAAACAAATAAACAGATCAATAAATAAATAACCACAAATCTTACATAGTGGCTGTCAGTAACAGAGCTATTGTATCCCAACCAGCAAGGAAATTGTAGTATCAGAGACTATAGCAGTAGTAGGTTATAGGGTTACAAGGTGAAGAGATACAAGTACATCATATCTGGCAAGGTTTCTGATTTCAAATTTCTCAACAAAATATACATATGGGCCCCATCATTTGCCAAACTGGTCAGGCTCCCCCCTGGTTCCTGGTTTTAAATTTGATGTTTTCAAGTCTAAGAGAACTGAGCAGATCTCTAACCCAAAGTCCGTATGCAGGTAAAGTCTCTGACTTCCAATTTTGTAATATGAGTCAACTGCATCTGACTGTGTCCAACTTAAAGGGAAGCCTGGTTCAGGTACCCCAAAAAGAGCTGTGAGTGGGGAAACATTTAAATATTGTCCACCAATACTCAGATAGCTTAGAGACGGACCGGAAAAGATGAAAGATGAAGATGAAACTTACACCTGATGCAAGTTGAATTGAGGTTTGGATCAAGTTTCATGTTTATTTTTCTATTTACATAAAAATGCATTGGAATTCTTGATTGCGAGCCTCACGTCATTCAGGCAAAAAAAAAAAAAAAACACAGAAAAGACAGGGTAAAAGAAGGACAAAGACACATAAGAAGCATGCTAAAACATAAAACATATGCAGCAGTACATGCATTGTCGGCAAAGTGTAAGTGCTGCTCATTTAAAAACCAGACAGCCTCTGGGTAAAAACTGTTTCTAAGTCTGTTTGTACCAATTTACCCGTCTGTCTGGGCAGTGCTCCCAGCGGTAGCGTCTGCCTGATGGTAATCAATCCTATTTTGCTTAATTCTAAATAAACCAATTGATGCGGTGTACTGCTTTGATATAAATACTTTGTCTTTGTCTCGCATTGTAAGAGGATGAATGGAGACGGTCCAGAACTGCATCCCATGTCTCCTAACTCTTCCCCTAGATCGGCCTATCACACGTTCTTTAGTGGTAGCTCTGATGGGCTTTGGAGAGCATCTACGTCCTCACCTGGAGGTATCTAAAGAAGTGAGAATGGGGAAGATGGGTGTTTGCTGTGAAGCCGAGCGAAAGACGCAAATCGATTGTCAATAAATAACTGTGGTATTGATGAAAGCCCAAGTGAGTGCCACAGCGTAAAAGCATTATCTGTCTGGGAAGGAAGAAAGGGCCTGAAATAGACAGACTCCTTACATCAAAAGTACGGTGAAACTGGGCCCAGAGTTTAAGGGCGTTGGATTGCCACTGTTGTCATTCCATAGAAGTGGCAGGGAAGCACATAACATAGAGCAGTGGTTCTCAACGTGGGGACCGGGGACCACCAGGGGTCCGTGAGGGGGGTTGCAGGGGGTCCCCCACACAAATTGATGAATTGTTAAACTTCACCATTATTTCATTTACAAGAAGTTAACACAATTAGAGAATGTAGAAGAATGACTATTTTGATGATAGTTTCACTGTTATCTCTCTACCTACAATACAGATATTCATGGAATTCGGGATAAAATCATATCTAGCAATACAAATATTCTCAGAGACAAGATCTCATGAAATGGGGGTCCGTGGCCCTAATGTGGACTAAATTAGGGGTCCTTGATGTGAAAAGGGTTGAGAAGCACTGACATACAGGTTAGAGTGCAAGATTTACATGCAGACGACTCTTTTTTTGTTTTTTGTTTTTTCCCGATTTATAGAAATCAGAGAGAAGAGTTCCTTCATATCGGTGATGTCACATTGATGCACAGCTATATTGACAATTGGTTGTTTGATTGGTTATCACTGCCATAAAATGAAGCTCATTTTGGTGTAAAAGTTCAAATATTCCATAACATCCGTTTCCTGTTCATTCAAGTAATAGTTTGTATTATGCACATTTCATACACAAAGAAACTCAATGTGCTTTTCATAAAAACACCTGAAAATGCAGTGCAAACCCTCAATAAAAATACAAATCACATGGAGAAAATATACATATACATGTATCACAGAGACAATAAACGTATATAGTACGTAAAAAAATAAACATATACATATATCACATAGAGAAAATATACATACGGTCCAACTTTGTGTGGGTGTCCTGTATACATGTTTCCTGTTTGTGACCATGTATGCACACATGCCATGTTTGCTGTGGCCACACATGTATCGCATCATCTGCTTTTGTGTATTTTTAGTCAGACTCCCTAATAGCCACACTTGTAAGGGCTTTGATGTACCCTAAGAAACGGATTCGCACAGTTCCACAGTTCGTCCACATATTTGCTCTGCATCTATTATGTATCTGCCGGGAGGCTCATTGAATAAGCAGTGTGGAATTATGTAACGCTCCCCCAGTTCGACGAGTGCTGTAGTGGGGCCTCAGCATTCTGCACATTATGTGTCCCAGAATATTGAACCGTTCGGAATACACATTTCTTTACCACTGTACATGCCCGATGTATCTATTCATATTTTACTCAGGAGATGATGATGGTATTAACTGAATTGAAGGATTGTATGAAAAGGGATGAAGGATTTAATTCAATTCTCTGTGTGCTTGGTATGTGTTTCTTCAGTTGTCAATGAAACATTAGCTGATGCTTTTCAACTGCAGTTTATTTCCAATGAGGGTGTGGCGGCAAGAGAGTGACCGCTGCCTCAGCATTGTACGGAGGTGACCATTCACTTCCAATGCACCGCACTAATGTTTGCATACATTTTGTTGATGCTCAGTACTCGACAGTCAGAGTGCGCCTTCCTAACCCCCCCCCCCACACACACACACACCCCAACCCCCCCCCCCCCCCCCCCCCCCCACCGCCATTTATTCCTGCTCTCTCATCGTTCCACATGGGCGAGTTCAAATGATCATCCCATCGCTTTTTACTCCAATATAACTGCAGCAATCATAAGGTTATGACAGAGCAATTCTGGGCTTTTTGAAGAACAAAAGAGTTGGATGTTGCTTTCGGTATTCTCAAAGTCCGGACTGGGCTGGCGTAGAAACCCATTAGGCGCCGAGAAGAATTATCACTTTCCAAATTGTTAAATGAAGAGAGAAAGTGGAGATCCAGTGTTTCAGTGTTGAAGGTGACCTTCGTTCTTTCAGCAATACGGCTCAGCAAATTATAACGGCAGCGCTATCAGATGGAGGAAGGCTAAGCGGATATACACACCACGTTAGGCTGCCTGAACATATGAGGTGAACGCCTATCACTGATTGATCTAACTCCTAGATTACCTTGTCTCGTGTAATTCCCCGTCAGCATAATTCAACCCGCTAAATATTCGCTTTAGCCTTCCAGTTAATGCAAATTCCCCGAGAGAATGATGAGTGGAAAACACTTTGTATTGTTATTGGAAATTAGATCGTTTTTTTTTTTGTTTTTTTTGTGGTGTACCTCAGGGCTGTGTACCGGGCCCACTGAGCTTTAGAACGTTCCTAGGCTCAGATAAGAGAAGTCCATTATGTTTCATTCAGAATGCTTATTATAGAGGGAGATTGGCTTTGATGCCTCATATGCTGTGAAGACTTTTCTCAGAGGTCAGTGTGTAGACTGAGAGTGGGATCTCTATCTGTGTGTCCTCTGCCTGGGAGCACAGGACACTGCCTCATACATTTCACAATAGTGTATGGTATATTAATAGATGTTTGCACTGAGGTAGAAAATTCAGTTATGTTTGTGGTACATTACCAGTGTATAACCTTATTTATGCGAGCATTGGACTTCCATTCACGCTCAACTGAATATGTTGGAATATACTGTATGTTCTGTTCCAAAAGACAATATATCAACTTTGGGGAAAAATACATAATAATCAAATGTGTTTCAAGAGCTCAGAATTCCTTTTCAGGCCGTTCGTGTGATTCATCTCTTGTGTTTTCTGTCCCGCCGCTCATCTCCAACCTCACCACGCTCACATAAATCATGGCGGGGAAATGCGAACCTGACCACGAATCAATGGCTAGAGGCAACCTCATCCTACTTACAAACGGTGAGCGCTGTCACATTGCAACCGCGAACGTGGTGCTTTGCATTCTGGGACGGCCGCCATCGGCCAGAGGGGATTGGCCGCGGACTGCGGGTGCTTTTAGGTCTCTCGAAAGCTCAAAGGTGTAGCAAGTGAGTGCGAGATAGAGTGAAGTCAACGTTTTAGTTGTCTCGGGCGCCCATCCAATCCCATCCATCCGTGAAACGAGCCGGGCTGCTCCCCAGCTGATAGGCCGGCAAGTATGCCCTTCCATGATGCCTTCAGGGGAAATGAGGAAACTCATCTGCTGCTCTGTTGCAGTCACTTCTTTTTATGCAGCCGATTATGACAGCGAGACAGTAGTGGACAGCGGCTGACAACTAGAAAATACACACATATAATATATTTGAATTTTTTCCTCAATACATACAATTAATGTAAGTGAGCAATAATATTTTCACATCCCCCCAAATATGTTAATATCATGTATGACAGCAAAATGTGTACTTGGAATTATAAGGTCTTTTCTGGGTAGACTTCTGAGATATTGGGCATCAAAGATTTGACATCCCAGCTGGAAAAAAGTGTTTCCATCTTTTTAAATATTTAACCCCAAAAGGTTCTTTACCACACAAGCATAAAGTAACATTCAAAGATCATGAATGTGTGAGTAAATACATTTTGATTAAAAAAAATTCCAAGCTCAAGAAATATTTCAAGGTGAACTCATGTAAAGACCAAATCTGAGTTGCTGAAATGGAAGAAAAGAACAGACCGTGAGTGGAAGAGGTCTAATTCAAGCATTACATACTTCACATGAGACTCCATTTTGGAAGCGGGGAAAAAAGGAATTCTTTATTTCACTCTCGGTGTGATTGACTCCGAGCATCTGCTTTGAATCAGCTCAGCTGTGCTCTAGAAGTGTAATGTAATCTATTCCTGGTGGTACAGCTTAGGGGTTGAGTATGTGGGTGGACACACAGAGGGTGAGCTCCCTTAGGTGCTCTAGTGTGAATCACTGCAATACAGCAACGCTGCTTTTTGTCAGTTAGGGATGGATGTTGTACTGTGCGATTGGAAAGACATTTGAATTCATTTGTTCATTCCTTCGTTTGATAGCTAGCCCTTTCTTTATTTCTTTTTCTCTCTCTCTATTCCTTCCTTCCTCCCCCTTCCATTTGCCCCTGGCCCTCTATCAGAGGGAGAAAACAAATGGCTCATCTAATGCTCCTATGTTTCTTCCTCTTCACCGTTGGCAGTATCTTCTACCCATTCTGCGGAGTGTGAAAAGCTTTCCTAAGGGGGTTAGATTTCTGCACTCTCCTGAGTACAATAACAACACCCATTTGTGGAGGGAGGCGAGTGATGGATAGGGTCTTCGTGTCTGGTTGCGCTACGTTTGCTTGCTTCTAATAGAGTTGCCTTCTGTCTCGATAGATGTGTGATGCTCAATTTGAAATTGGACACGGCTTCAATGCAAACAGGCCACATGGACCGTGCAGTGCACTGCCCACTTTAATACAGCAATATGATTTGGCTTTCATAGATTAGTTGATAGATTGATGTTACACGACTGATAACAGTGTTTTAGAGCAATGGCAATTTGCACTAAATGTTCCATGGTAGGTGTCATTTTTGTAGTTGATGATATTGAAAATTTTGTGGGTTATCTGGTAATTAGTTCGAATTAAAAGCAATATTTCTGCTGGATTAGATAACACACATCAAAGATGGGCAAGAAACATGTGGGGGGGGGGGGGGGGGGTGACATGCGACAAAGCTCTTGAGTCATATTCAAGCCGACAATGTCTCAAGAACATGTTCCTTAGGCTGGGGACACACGACACAACCCTGAAAAGACTGGACATCACACACCTATCCACTGGCATTCACAGATTTTTCATTTTGTGTCATAGAGGAGCATACATTTGACAACTAGTTGGATTCGGGGAACACACACTTGACGGCCAGTTACATTTGGAAAACACACTCTTGACGACCAGTTGGATTTGGGGAACGCCCTCTTGACAATCACTTGAATTTGGGGAAGACACTCTGGTCAACCATTTGTATTTAGAGAACACACACTTGTTGACAAGATAAAGACTGAGATTACATGCTGCTTGAGTTCTAACACCACTCAATATTGGACGAAAACCTGAACTCTCGTGCTACTACAACACAGAACCGAAACAAACATGGAGGTGAAGCATTTTTCTTTCTTCCTGTATTTTTTCCTTCTCTGGCACCCAACTCATTCAGTAACTAATGTCAGTCTCTGTTCAGATTTGAGGAGCTAACCAGCTCACACAATGGACATCATGATTTGTCCAGACAAAGTCTCGAACCCTCACAGACTACAAGATCATCTGTACTACCAAACCAAACGAGCCTCGAATTGCTCTGATCACGAAAACCAGTCACGATGACCAAATCACAGCCTAAAAGTCACGCAGTGTGTCCCCCGCCTTAGTCCATTGAGCCAGCTGGATGTCTCTTCTCCCAGCAGATTTGAATTTTGAAGCCATCCGCAGTGTTACAGGATGTAGTAATTATAGGTTGTAGGACATACCACCGAGTGTAGCTGTGGAGGAGGAAATGCAGTGTGTCATGTCTGCCGTGACACTTCACTGTAGTCCAGACTGGAGGGCCAGATGGAGGCAGTCTGTGGGCCGGCATACACTCAGCATGGGATTGCTGCTGATCTGACCTTCTATCTATCTATCTATCTATCTATCTATCTATCTATCTATCTATCTATCTATCTATCTATCCATCCATCCATCCATCTATGGGATTACAGGATGACCGGACAATATACATTTTTGTTTGTAACACAAATATACAGTATGTTTGTAAGTGTGTATGTTTGTGAAAGCCTCTTGAACTTTTTTATGAAAACAACACTTTTATTCACAAATATGGGTCTGTTTTTGTAAATGATGCTACATTTATTTATATGATAGTTTACAGAACACAGGTAAGAAATCATGTATTTGTGGATGGAGAGGCATATATATTTCAGTATTTAGTTATCTTTTTCCATTTATATTTCTATTACAGTAATTGTATTACATATATTTGTGAATATATATATTACATATATTTGAAATTACTATCCATTGGTCTTCATAAAGATAGCAGAGAACAGAACACACACACACACACACACACACACACACACACACACACACGCTTGTTCTTTCTCTCTTTCTCTTTCCCTCCGGGGTCCAACTCTCCTCAGCCGCTGTAAAGACGACCATTTCTCATCCGTAATGACACCGATTACAGTTAGCTCAGTTGGTCAATATTACGAGCTGTGCCAGGTGCCTTGGCAGTGTAACTTACCTATTAGGGAGACACTGAAAGCTGGAGCGCATATTTATCAGTGTTAAGTTGGTTTTATGGTTGTATTATAGTGTCTTTAACAACTTCGGAAAAATAATTGAGATAAGGTTTTACATTTGTATTACTGTTTTTTTAAATTTAAACTTTATTTATCCAGGGAAAGTCGACAGAGCTCCATGCTCTTTCCTAAGTTCTGCGTTTCTAAGACTACGAAATGGAAAAAGTACCTATACTAAGTAATATTCCTATATGCTCACTTAATATGTAACCTTTGACCCATATTTACACCTTAAGTGCCTAAAACTAAAGAATAGTGAATCTGCTTCACCATCGTAAGATTAAACTCTAAAAGTAACATCTTGTGTGTTTCTCACAGAACTGTGAGCTTAGAATGTGCAAGTGCCCATATCTCAAAGGTTACATATTACAGTAAGTGACCATATAGGAATGTTGCTTAGTATAGGTACTTTTCCATTTCTTCCTCAACAGTACTTAAATGAGATGGCAGGCACTTTGAGGGAGGATAAATGTCTCCTGATGTGAAAATGCTGAAATGCCTATGAAGCATAACACCTTGGCTATGCAGACTAAATGCCATTCTGTTTTACTAGGCCTAACCGACCACACCGTTCTTCATCTGTTAACCCATTCTGAATGAGCTGTTTTTATCTGTTAACCTATTCTGAATACGCTGTTTTTATCTGTTAACCTTGTGGAGTTTTTATGTACGCCTCCTGGTACACGATGATGTCACCACTAAAGATTTTCTGTTTTCCAGGAAGTAAAAGTAATGGGATTTTTATATAAAAATACAATAAACTAAAGCTTTTATCATGTTTTTTTTTTTTTTTTTTTTACATAAATTGTCAAATAGGTGTATGGTATGATAGAATGAGCCAAAAAGGCAAAAAGGCATTTCAGTGTGACTTTAAGTGCTTGGTACTTGTATCACTTCTGAAAAACTGGTATTGGTGCATCTCTGTCTCTAACTGTGTCTATTGTGTCCCGCAGTGAATTAGTCACTGAAATCCTCTAAATTACTGTAAGTGTTTGGTGTAGTTAGCATTTACAGCAGGGAGGGCCCTGTTTGCACTTTAACAACAAACTGAAATAAACCCTCCTATTATGTTTGGGGTCAGTTTGACCCAATTCAACATTTAACGTCTCTAAAAACTAACATTAACATTATTTCTCCAGCTTGATATTTCATGACTTGATATTTCATATTTTCATGACTAATTTCATGGGGAAAACAGGTAAACATAAAATTTAACATGAGGATACTTTTTTAAGGTCCTGTACACACTTTGTACACAATGTAGCCTTATAAAACCAGAGAAAATATAAAGGTTTTACACATATTTTCTTTCTCTTTGTTTTGACTGATACTGAGGGAACTTTTCCATGCAATTTTTTGATCTTTCAAAAATGTTCCCCTGCTTTAGGGCCCATAACATAAGACGCACACACACCATTTCTATTTAGTTTTATCTCATCTGAAGATTTTCTGTCCTGTCAGCTCTTTGAAGGACTATTTTGGTAACTAATTTATTTTTTATTGGTGTTTTTTTTCATTATTGACTAACTGCTATGTGTTACTTGCTGATGTTCTGAAGTGTAAACTTGGGTAACACTTTCAATTACAATCATTTTTAATTTAGTTTACATTTCTGGGGTCAATTTGACCCCAAACATAAAAGGCGTTTGTTAAAAATATCTCACTGGTGTGACTGCAAATTTACCATGTCACCACCCAAAAAATAGTATTAACACAAGATAATACAACAAATAATATAACTTGCACAACAGTAAACAATATATTAGATCAACACTATACAATCTGACTAGTTCCATTCTGCCAGACAAGCTCCATCAATCCTCAAAAAGCATCTGAATCCATTCCATTTTGACTCAGCATCAGTTTTATGTCTTCACACGGCAACGCTGTTGTTGTGCTGTTCTGGACTGTGCATACACAAGGACACAGGGCCGTCTCGGCCTGCTGTGTGTCAGGTTAGTGGACTGTAGCGTTGGCCTACAGTATATGCTTGTTTGGGGTCACAGAGTTGTTATGTTGCGTCTGTCTAGAAAGCTGTGCTGCTTTGGCCTGAGCTACTGCCGCGTTGTGTTGCTCTGTTATGGGTGTGTGTGTGTGTTGGGGAGGTAATATGGCGTGAAGATGAGAACTGGAATTGGCCAAGCCTGGGACGCTCTCCAAAATCCTCACACACACACACACACACACACACACACACACACCTACACACACACACACACACACACACACTCTGTCTCTGTCTCCACCTTGGAACCTCACCAAGAAGAATAAAGGCGGTCCTTCCCCGAGTCATATTTTTGTAATATTTATAGCAAATAAATAAACAAACCTCTGTTGGGGGTTTTCTGCTTGGTGCGGTTACCCCGCATCTTCGCAATTGCTTTTCCACTCTGTTGAGTCATCGTGGATGGGCACAAGTGGTTGGCAAGAAGAGTTATATCTTTGAAAATAGATGTGTTCAGGGGATATATAGTTAATTTAATCCAAAAACTAACACTAGGCTTTAAAAATATTTCAGTATGACTGAGTTAAAAATAAAAAAGTGTAAGAAGGTTTAAGCTAAATTGCCTCCCAAACTGATTGAAGTGTAAATCAAATCACCATGAGCTATTTTAAGTTTCACTCTTTGATCATTTCAGAATGAGAGTGGAGAATAATAAATAGTGTCAGACTGACTTTAATTACATCAATATGACACATTGATGCTTACTATGCCCATCTAAAGGAAATTGTCTTCCCTACCACTGCATCCTTCATAAATCTGGCTATTAAAATACTAAAACTTCAACTTCATCTTTTAGACAAAATATAAAGTGAAATCACAGAAATTGATTTTCTTACTCAAATTAGAGTGAAAATGTAAATAATAAAATAAAAATACAAAAAATGTGATCATGCAACTGCCTGTTAACATTCTAGCCTGTTGGCTATTCAACTTCAAAGAAGAGGTTCCCAGACTTGTCCATCTCATGGCAAAAATATGAATTACAGCAGTAGAACTTACTGAGACAAGAAAAAGTGAATGAAAAAAATATATACAGTATGAAATAAGTGAAAAAATATGATGATAGCCTATATGCAACGAGAGCCGCTGGACTTTACTGCAATATAATATTAAAGGAACATTAATGGAGTTTTTTGGTAGATTGTCTCATTGGTTGACTTCTAAGTGATGAGAACACACCAAAATCATCCATGTGTCCCGGGTAAATCATTGGCTCTGTTGGACAACTTAGCATATACTCTGTTTAGTGATAGTAGGCTCCATGCTAACACTTTAGCATACACTATGTAGAGTGATAATAGGCTCCATGCTAACACTTTAGCATACACTATGTTGAGTGATAATAGGCTACAAGCATTATCTCACAAGTAGGCAACTTGTAACATCTCTAAAGCTAAACACTAAACAGTAAGTAATGTTAAATGATATGTGGCTATGTCTGGCAGTTTTGTGTTGGGGATTGCTAAAATTTACAGGTCGTTTTTTCAACTAGCAGGGACTACTTTGATTTGGGATATGTATCTGTTCCCTTTTACAGGTAAAAATCATTGTCAGCTGAAATAGTTCCAAAAATAAACCGCGGCTAGATCAGCTATATTGAATTAAAGATAATTCATTTTTGTAAATTTATGAATCTACTGGCCATTCAGTAAGAACCACTGACTACTTTTTATTACTAAAAGGTCAGTCTTTTCACTTTGGATAATGCTAGAGGTCTACTATCACTCGACATAGTGTACATGCTAAGGTGTTAGCATGGAGCTAATGATCTACTGAGGACACATGGATGATTTTGGTGTCTATGTTTTCATTATTTAATGGCTAAGTTGATCAATGGGACAATCTCCCAAAATCATGATGTATTCCTTTAGGCTGTGATCAGGTAGGAGCTTTTTTTCTCAGCTCAAATGCAAAGCTTGCAGCTGTGAACGTCGCTAGTTAACGTGTTAAATGTCAGTTTTCAGGCTATTTTCCTGGCTCATTCAAATGAATGGGAAGTAAAAATCTGAACGCTACAAACTCGTCCAGCTGCATCTGATCTTGGTGATTAGTTCATATGGCTTTCATGGCGGTCAAGTGCCGAATAAACCCCATGTTAAAACTAAGTGGAAAGAAGGTAATAAGTGAGATGTATAGGATTCCCTTTTGGAAGTAACCTTGCCAACCCTACATCAGCAGAATAGTGGTGGATCAGCTCCAGTTTGTGTACATAGGCCTGCTTTTGTCTCTTTGCCAGATAGCAGTACTGACAGTGGAAGTAACTGGGAGTAGCTGTCCACTGCCCTGCATCTCCATTCACTGTCACTCATATCCGCTGCCTTACTGACTGCATGGAACCCCAAGGGGACGTGTGTTTGCGTGTGTGTGTGCGCTCTGACTCATGTCATATCATGTATGCAGACAACACACCCTCAGGCTAAATGTGGCAGTACAGTCCTTCCTAGTAGAATGCATTGTATAGACAAACAGCAGTCACTCAGCAGACATTTAAACCCAGCAACACTGCACCGTTCAATTCCACAAAACATAGATAGCTACATTTATAAACCATTTTTTAAAATTCATACAGTCACCTTTAAAGAGTGTCAAATGCTCACAAATCTCATTTTTGTATGATGATCAGACAGTGTGTTGAAATGTAAGATGCAATGGAAGTCTGACACATGCAATTTTATAAGCTTTGGCCAAATATGTCAAAAATTGTAAAAGAGGTCTGAGTCATGTTCAAAGCTAGTGATTCTATGTTTGAACATGTAGTTCAAACGTTTTTCCTCATTATTTTCAAAGGGGCAATTTGTATTGTAGTAATGCCTGGGACATCAGATCATGTAACAAATTTTGATATGTTTTGCTAATTTTTTTTTATTCATATTTAAAGAAATGAAATCTGTAAATGGTTGCAAAATATTCAATATATTAAAACATTTAACACACACACACACACACACACACTGAAAAGTTAAAATTAAGCTATAAATTCTGAAAGCCCCTGTTGTGCCATGTAGTTTTCCATGCACAGCAGGCAACAAAAAGTCTATGAAATATATTTAAAGCTGCTCCAGTCAATTTTTTTAATGTAAATCCAGTCGTCTTATCAGTCTAATTCTTGTGTCGGTTTGGTCACTGGTGGGAAAAAACGTCTCCATACAGTAAGTGACAAATCAAACTTAAGATTGCAGGGTGATGAAGTCCTTCAAACACTTATCTCTCACTGCCACTTGGGGCCAATAAAGGGCAAAGTTGCCTACTGCAGCTTTAAAAATTCAAAATGATTAGGTTTTTTTTGTGGCTCAAGCTACAAAGAGCTAATCAGTTTTATGTGAATTATGGAATTTCTCACTCTTATATGACATCAAATTTCTGTGACAGCCACCACAATGAAAGCATGCCCCCCTCCCCCCCCATCCCCTTCAGTGTGATACAGGCATTATTCTGGGAGCTGCTGCCCTCACTGGGACCTTTCTGGACAATATCACTGGCTTCATCTAATGTTGAGGCCAGCAGACAGGGGAACACTGGCAGGCCCGACGCTTTCCAGACATTATCTGTGGGACATCATGATGCTATGTGGCGGTGTGTGTGTGTATGTGGGTGTGTGGATGCTCGGGGGTTAGCGATAGGGTGTGTGTGTGTGTGTGTTGTGTGTTGTGTGTATGTGTTGGGGGTTGTTGGGGTTGCGCTCCCTTTGTCTTCTCGTATAGGCAGTCTTGCATCCCGCCTCGAAGGGCTGTCCTTTCAAACTCAATCACGTACCACTGCGTATGTGTGTGTGTGCGTGTGTGTGAGTGTGTGTTTGGGGGGGTAGAAGGGGGGGTTGCTAAGGTTGATTGAAGCACATGGGCCAAGGAGCCAAATTAGCCAAATTGCAGAGGGCAAACTCTAATCAGTGCTCTACCCCTCTGCCCTCGTCTCCTATGGCCGATGCAATTATGAGCCTGATGATGGCTGTGTGTGTGTGTGTGTGTGTGTGTGTGTGTGTGTGTTGGGGTGGAGGCTCCCATATGTAGGGCAGCAGCAGTGTTGTCCTCTGTCATTTGAAAGGAGAAGTGCTTCCATCCCAGTGCCAGTCTGACTGGATTACTGTCACCCAGTCACACCAGTATGAGCCAGACACCATTTACTCTGCTCCACTCGCCTCTATTCTCTTCTATTGTTCTGATTGATTCTATTTTATACTGTTTTATTCTACTGTATCTACTAGTCTGTTGTATTCTGCTCATCTTGTTTCCTTTAGTTTTCTATTCTATTCTATTCTGTTCTATTGTTCTAGTTTGTTCCATTTGATTCTATTCTATACTATTTTATTCTACTGTATTATTCTATTGTATATACTAGTCTGTTCTATTCTGCTCATCTCTTGTTTCCTTTATTTTTCTTCATTCTATTCTATTCTATTCTATTTTATATCTGTCTGTACCGTCTCCCTATCATATGCTACTCTCTGTTGTTTTCTTGAACTTTACTACTCATCTACTCTACTGCGGTGTTTTAGATTCTATTGCTCTCTATTCAACTCCACTGTACCACTGTGCTACTGTACTATTATTTACTTTGTCTGTATTTCTCTTGTTGCTATTTCAGGTCTTGAACACTTTGTGAACTGTATGGTTGTGGATTAGTGTTTACACATTTCAACCTGGCTGACCAAGAGGTGGATGATACAAGGTGATAGAGATGAAGGTAGATAGAGAGGGAGGAAGGTGGAGATTAAGGAACAAGGACCCCAAATGGCTACTTTTTGCTTTTTCGTCTCTCCTCATGCCTGCAACTTTCTATGCTAGTGGCGTGATCATAAGAGACAGCTTTGCTTGCGTGCAGGGAAAGTCCTCCAATGTCAAGCCTTGTTATTTTTGGTAAAAAAAAAACATATAAACTGTATATACACACTGAGGAAAGGTAACTGGGAGGTTTTTTGTAGGAAGCCCCAGATTGACCCTGGTCACGTTTCTTGTTCATTCATAAAAATGAATCACGTCCCTTGTTTGACAAAGCAAAGGGAATGTGAATATGGATGCTTTTGAGAAGTAACACTTTACAGCAGAGGTGGGGACTCGAGTCACATGACTTGGACTCAAATCCGAGTCACAGTTTTAACTGCTTGAGACTCGACTTGATGCATGAAGAGAAGACTTGAGACTTGACTTGACTTGGGTTCTGGTGACTTGGGACTTGACTTTGACTTGTACTTTGATGACTTGAAAAGTCTAAAGTCTTGACTTGAGATCTTGTGTTTGTGTAAATGACTTAGATTGAAAGTGATGAGATTTGTTCCACCAGACGACTGAATTTAAATTCTGTTTTCTGAATTTGTATGGAATGACTGAATTTATTGAAGTTGAAACTGATTATAGAAATCAAAGTCATGATGCTCTTACCAAGTTTTTATCCTATTTAACTTGACAATGTCCTACATGCATTTCCTGTGGCTGTATGTATTTAGCTGTATATATTGAAATCTGTGTCTACATTATGCCTCTCTGTCTCTTCATGTTGTGTTCATACGATGCAGATTCCATTCCCAATGCAGTCTAGTTCATTGGATTACACTGTCAGCGAAAACTTAAGTGGGAGTGTAACTGTGCTGTACATGTGTGTAATGTATTTAGATGGGTGGACCAAAGAACAAAAGCCCATTAAGTGTTGTGTTATACAAGGTTTCTGTGTCAAAATATGCTCTCTTAATCACATACTGTAGGTTAATACTGTAGGTTGATGTCTTGGTGAATGTGTCTAGATATGATTTAGTTGGATTACATGGAAATGATTATCATTAAAATGTGCTGGATTTCTCTCTATCTCATCGCCAAAAAGCACATTTACACTCGATTTACAATTACAAGTTAGGCATTAAGCAGACGTTCTTATCCAGAGTGACTTAAGAGAACATTCCTCAAGCATCAACAATAAAAACAGCACTCCTATCAGCAGTTATGTTACGCCAATAAGCAAGTGTAAGTATAATAATCTAATAGCATAATAACAACAACCACAACTAAGTGCCTTAGTAAACATCTTGTCACACTTGTTCCCCATCTATCATTATCCTGACTCTCCATTTTGAACAGGTATTTTACCATCTGAGCTGTTTCATTAACATATACTTGCTGAATCCACGTGCTAGAAAGTTTATTTTCACTTGTGTAGTTGCCATATGTGAATTGGAGACACATTGCATTTCCACTTTGTTGTGAATGTGACCAAATGCATCTCTGACCATCTCCGGAGGTGGTTTGGACGATCAGACATTCAATGCATCTTGGGTGTATTTCAAATGTAAAAGCTTTCATTAACTGGCTATAATCAATCATAATCAATAATATCAATCAGCAACAGAGACTAGCAAAATGGACATTTATTTATATGAAAATGTTGTGGATTATTACTTTAATGCCAGGTGGAAAGCAGGTCATAGTGATGGTGGCAGGCCGGCGTTTGTAATGCAATCGTGTCTGTATTGGAGATGTATTTGCGGTGGGCCTGTTCTGTTACTGTGGTGTGGTTCCATAAATAAATCTGTATGCATCTAAACCTCTGGCCGCTCTCAGCCTGAGTGGAGAGGGAAGGCTGTTATGGCAAGAACTGACTGGAGTGGACTGAAGTGGTCACAACGGTTTTCGCTGCACTCCCCGTGTTCCTGATAGTCGCTTTGCTGCCGTGACAGTCTGACAGACTTACATGCCGAGCAAAATAGCTATATTCGCATTTTTCCTTTGCCACGCTCCACACTGTATGTCTGTCTGAGTGTGTGTGTGTGTGTGTGTGTGTGTGTCGGAGTGTGAGTTTGTGTTTCTGTCTATGCGGAATCTTTGGGACCTGAGTGAGACTTGAGGTTTTGCTTCTGTATGGTTTGCATATTTAAGAACCGTATATGCTAGTCTGTCACACTGAATCTGAGGAACAACATTGTACACACACACACACACACGTCCAATGACAATAGTGGGTGTGACTGCATAGTTTTTGTGATTAATTTTTTATTACATTTCTGGGACATTGGGAGCTATACACCACACAGGCTATGCAGTTGCGTCACAAATCTCCTATCAACCATGGTTGGTACCATCATGGAGGTCCATTGGAGAGCTCACTGTTCACTATTAATGGTTAAAACAACCAGGCTAGAAAAAGGCAGCTAGCTAAAAAACCTTGTTGTGGTGTGGCTTTATAAGTAAAAGTGAACAGTCTTATAAGGTTGATTTTTTTTTTCCAAATGTAGGCTGGTGTGACACAGTAAACTGTCTTGTCTTTAGCCCTAGTCTCTACTCCAAAACACTCTGAGTTGTAGCTTGAGAAGAGTCAGCTCAGTTAACCTGAACAAACTGTTAGCTAGCTAACTAGCCAGCAGGCTCATTTACCAAAGCAGCTCATATTGATGTTAGCATGCTAACGCTAACTAATACTAGATACGTTAGCAAGTGTGCTAGTCAGGACAGTGATGGTTAGCTGACCAGGTTAGCTTGCTAACAAGCTGACATTATCTAAACACAAAATCAAACAGTCAAAAACAGCACAGAAATCAGTCATGTCTATTCATTTCTGTTGAGACGGCCTAGTTGTACATTTAACCAGCTGTTCATATTGTGGCCGATATTTGAGGACCTCTAATATGGCCGCCAGAGGGTGCGTTTCGTTACCTGAAAGCCCTCTGGCGTGTTACATGGTTAAAGGATACAGGATAACAGTATCCCTCCTCCCCATCCATCATTCTCCCAGTCCCTATCCCTTACTGCCGCCCAATAGCAACCAGACATAGGCGACTGCGGCTGTTGTGGGGATCGAACCTGTGAACTTTCAGTTATAGGGACAACCCCTTTTGTGGTTTAAAAAACGTCATTAATCATCTGTGTTTTTGAAATATTGGGGAAAGAATGTTAACTTTTTTCAAAATGGATACTTAACATTTTGGAATAAAGTTATCTTTTTCCACCTTGAAGCAATACATCACATTTGTCAGCATCACTTCACTAGGTTTTTGGTGACCACTGCAGATCTATGTTAGTCTTATTACTGGTTAAATGGATTCAGTTTCTTTTCTAGTACCTATTGATCAGGTCTGCAAACCAGAACTGATTAGATTTCTCTTACAATGTAAATCTCTGTCTAGCAATTGTTCCAGCCAGACTAAAGCATACATTCAAAGTAAAGGTAAAAAACAAAACAATCTTCTGATAAATTCATCATGATCATAGTGTTCCCCCCTCTATATTCTAGGTATATTGAATGATAAACTTCACCTAAGGTTTTTTTGTTTTGTTTTTCATTTTACATTTTTTTTTTCTGTGTCCAAGGTAATAATTTTGCAAGTATTAATAAATTAAGACCTTTTATGCATGTAGACATACACACATTAAAAAGTGAAGAAAAAAAAGAGAAATATCCTATTAATTACTTCAAGGAATTTATATGATATTTTTGTAAGCATTCATACATTCTAATTGAGGCAATTTCAACAAATTATCAGTCCTTATCTGACACTTGGCCTTTTCCTTCCTTCCAGTCACAACATGTTACGCCTTCAATCTGTTCATTAAGAAAGACACACACAATATCCCACTATCCACTTTGATTAATCTGTCATATGATATTCAGTGGTTGCAGGTAGATTACATGCAAAACAATGATTACGTGCATACTAGGCTGTAACACCTCTTCATCAAACAATGTACACAATTCCCCCCCCCCCCCCCCCATTCAATCATTTCATAAAAGCATGCACCACTTCTTTTCTCAGAAAGTGAATATCTTTTTCTGAATCTCAAAATTCTTGTGGCTACTTTTCATCTCTTCCTTCCTTAGGTATGATATAACTCTGTTTGTCCATAAAATCAACAAACAAATAAGAAAAAAGAAAGAAAAAAAAAAACACTCTCAAGAAGAAATTATTTGTCCCAAAATGTAATTAAAAAATGTAATTCCATTCAATAATGATGTATACAAAGCTTATGAAATTTTGATTTGAAAAGTACCATGTAATATCTGGTTCCAGGCTTCTATTTTGAATATAGACCCAAAATATGAAAAAAAATAAATAAAGAAAAATAGTTGACGCTTCACACCACCCCAGTCTCTTTCTCAAATAAATATCTGAAATCATCATGGCTTGAGCTTGGCAAGTAGTAAGAGTGTGAAATTGTAGGGATGCTTTGTAAGAACATATATACAGTGTGCTTCAAAAGTAGGTATACAATTTCTAATAATAATAATAATTATAATTATGAAAAACAAAGCTGTATAATTTCATTTTAACAAAATAATTAAACATTCAATAGTCTGTAAATAGTAGGTGTACCTGGAAACAGGAAAAATATTCAATAATACAGTGAATATTAAGGTTATAACATATTAGTGAATATGTTATAGATGGGACGATCTGCTTATCTCACGATACGATTCGAAAGGCGATATGAAGTTCTCGAATATGTATATAAAATGTATATAAAAATGTATAATATAATGTATGCCTATTTTTGTTACACGTCACTATAGAACTATAGAATCACTCTCTAGTCTGACAGGGACTTACAGTACATAGTTTATACAAACTGTGAGATAAAAAAAACAATATAGAAGTAAGCAATCTCTCCTTTGCTTTATGTCATCACCCATGGGAATAAAGCAAAACACTGGTTCAGAGTGGCAGGGGAATGGGAGGGGCAGTGGGGTGGGGGTGGCAGGGGGGTTCCTCATACTGGCACACACACACACACACACACGTATGCTAACATGTGCATACACATACACACACACATACACACAGCTACTGAGCTCATTTTCTCAAACGGCGGTTTATTGGATTAATACCGAAGGTTTACCAAGCGTACAGTTTTTGATTAACACCTTGCCTGAGTAAATTTGATTATTGATAAGGTGTGTTGTTGTGTTTGAGTGTGTGTGTGTGTGTGTGTGTGTTTGCAGAGCAGATTACAGTTGTGGGCCCTGGCCCTATCTCTAGCGGCCGGTCTGTCACTCTGCCACACTACGCATTCGACGGGAGAGAGAGAGAGAGAGAGAGAGAGAGAGAGAGACAGAGAGGTATGGAGACACAGACAGAGAGAGAGAGAGAGACAGAGAGAGAGACACAGGTAGAGAGAGCGAGCACCGTTATCTCTCTCGCTCCAGATCCTGCCCTCTCACCTCCCTCCATCCCTCCCCCCTCCTCCCTCCCCCTGCCTTCGCATTATCTGTCTTTCCTCGCTTTATTTTATTTTCACTTTTATTTATGCAGGAGAGTTTGACTGACCGCTCTTTTGTTCTTTTCCCAGCTCTTTATTTCAATCACAACCGTTTAAAAGACAAAAAAAGGACAGCTCCCAGTTAAAAAGAACAATAGCATGCTGACGTCAGCTGAGTCGAGGTTGGACCGTACTTCCCATGAGGTCGCAGAAAACTGCACAACAATTGAGAGACTGTGATATATTTCAGATGCCATGTATCAACTGATAATGTAATAACTGCTGGATAATGTAACGTATCATAAAAAAATTTATAAAATGTCTCTCAAAATCGGTCGAAAATGTCATAAAACCTGTTAATATAGAATTTGTATTAACTGCCAGATAATTTAATAACTTAAAAAATTTAATAGAACCTATTAATGTAGCAAATGATAATGTCAGATAATGTAGTATTCTGTCAAAATGTAATAAAATGTCCCTTTAAATGGGTCAAAAATGTCATGAAACCTGTTAATATAGCAACTATGTATCAACTATGTATAACTACCACATAACTGGTAAAATGTAATAAAACCTATTAATGTAGCAAACGATAATTACATTATGACAAGTTTTTACATTTTACAGTGGCAGGTTTCTCCGATTTACATTTTGTCTGACAATTTGTGTGGATTTTTTGCATTTGATCACACTCTTATTACACTTATTTTGTCTTTTTGTCTGCTTTACAGCATTTCGTCATTTCATACTCATTTATTTGGATTCAGAGAACTGCCTTTTCACCTTGTCGTCCATCTCAGACCGGGTCACTCTCTCTCTCTGTCGTTTGCTTCTCCTTTTTCCCCCTCATTCTATCTCCCGTTCTCGCCTTTCTTAGCTGCTGACAGAGAGAGAGAGAGGTAGCAAAGGAGAGAATGCAGAGGAGTGAAGTGAAAGCACCGTATCAAGCTTCACGTTTTCGGGGAAAAAAGGGAATAGGGGGAAAAAAAAAAAGAAATGGGGGGGGTGTGGGGTGGGAGTGTGTGTGTGCCGCTACACACCAGTGACTCCCCACTTCACTCATCTCCACACACATGTGCGCGCACACACACACACACACCTAGGGTTCATATATCATCCAGTCTTTTCACACACACAATCGACCCATCCCCCCCCCCCCCCCACACACACACACACACACACACACACACACACCAACATGTATTTGGCAGCAGGTGAGCTCAAACGGCTTAAATGTAAATTTCATTGAGGGTTGTGTGTTTCTTGATGCTACAGGATGATGGTAGCGGTGATGGTGGTGATGATGATGATGGTGATGATGATGATGATGATGTTGACTGACAGATCCTTTGTCTTACACTGACATAAAATTAGGTATTGTTCCTTTATCAGCCACAGCCCAGGATGACTTGACCTGGATGATTGGATGTCATGGATTTTTCTTGTAGTTGCCTTACGGTTAGACTGCTATGAGTTTTTGAGGGCTGATGCCGATATTTCCAGATCGATATTTTGTGCCGATATTCAGTATCTTCAAATGTGACCATTTTCATACAAAAAATTCCAAGGATTCAGTGTTTCCTTCCTGTATTCTTGTCTGGGTGGAAAAGCCTTGGAAACAGCATTGAGACCGTTGGAATAATAAAGTAAATTGAAATTTCAAAAAACTGCTCAAAAGACAATAGATTTTTTTTTTTTTAATAGTAATATAAGCTTTTTTACTACAGCAATTCTTTTTTCTTAGCAAAAAAAATAAAAATGTGAAATGAAATCCCCCAGTATTGCCCCTGCATAGACATGAGGGATGGCGCAAGGATGGAGGGGGGGGTATAGAAGGAGGTGATTATTGGCGGTCCTAGGGGGGCTTTTGTCTGGGCCCCATGAGAGAAAGAGGTTAACGCCACTTAGCCTCGGGGAGGGCAGCAGTGTGTGTGTGTGTGTGTGTGTGTGTGTGTGTGTGAGCGATGGGCTCCCCCGCTGCGATCCAAAATCACTTACCATTCTCCTCCATGCTCCTTACCTCCCTCCCTCTCTCAGTTTCATTCTAACATGCAGGCCTAGAGAGATGACTGTGTAGCATAGGCAAATGTTTGCACAGCTTTTGTTTTTGTTTTTTTGGAGGGGGTGGGGGGGGCAGTATTGCCGAGGCCCGAGGCATGGGCTGCCCTTTGATGAAAAAATCAAGCAAGTCACATTTTTCAGTTCCTGTCGTCATGTCGACAGAGCTGAACCGCCCCCCCCCCCCCCCCCCCACACACACACACATATTTTCTTTTCTTTACAAACTGGATTCTGTCCCTCCAGGAATTTGCAATTTTGCAATAATCACAAGCATCAAACCCACTTGAGTTCATAAATGCCTGACATTGTCTTTGACACACAGTTACAGATGCTTTTGCAGATGCTTTTGAGAAAATGGGGAAATTACAAGTTGGATTTGTCAGAAGCATGTATGAAGAGAATCTATTTTATATATCTATTTTTATAGTTATATTTCACTGATTGCAAAATAATCAAACATAACTGAAACCAATTATGTTAATGAGGTATTCAAATCGATTATGTTACTGATTCCAATTTGGAGTAGGTAATGAGTAATCTGTAAAGGATTACATTTTGAATAACCATAACCAATGACAGAGCCAAGCTTTTCAAATCACACACACACATACAGTCTTTGGTCTTTGTCTGTTCTCAAACTGTCCCTGCAGGCCACCGTACACTCTCTCTGACCGTGAGCCAATCAAATCAAAGCAAAACAATAGCTCTTTTCACCAACAGGCTCCTATTTATTTGTGGAATCATATTTAATAAGTAATAATCTGTAACTTTTTTTATAAATAAATGTCCGTTTTGCTACTCTATCGCCAATCGATAACATACAATACAAAACAAACGATAGTGATTAAGCAGTTCATGAAAGCTTTTACATTTGCTGCTCTAAACACGATTAGTGATAGCCACCATGGCTGGACAGACAAAGAAAAGAGCGCCACCTACTGAAACTCAAACCTCATCAACAGAAAATCCAAGGAAAAAGAAACAAATTAATCACTCCGAGAAAGAAAAGCTGCTAAAAGGAAAGCGAGCGTCTCCGAGCCAAAACAAGAGTGAACATCGGCGCTGCCTTTCCAAGACGAAAAGCACTTCAAGATGAGACGATGACAAGTGATACAGATGTGGCTCTTTTTCTTTTGGACTGGTAGCTTTCACTTTCATTTATTAGCCGCAGTCTATACTGTTTTTATTATTATGTTAGGCCAGTTCCTATATTGAGTGGACACACCAAAGCAATGACTGCTGATCACCAAAGGTGTCGCCAAAATCAAGAAAAACAAGAATCTCACTTCATTGTCTTCACTGAAAAAACAGGGAAACATTGGTTGTCAGTTATACAAAATCATAATATGTGTTAAAGAAATTATGTTTCTACTCTTTACGCTATGCAATCAATTACAATTAAGTCAATCCAAAGCAAAACATTCATTTATTTCAATTATATAGAAGTAAAGCCAAAGAACTTTTTTTTTCAGTGTTGATTATCACTAATACAGTACTGTGCAAAAGTCTTAGACACCCTAGATTTTTTACATACATTTTGTCTTAGATGTTTATGTATTTGTTGTCTGCATTAGTGTGTCAGTAGACTGCTCTTTATAGTAAATCTTTTGATATTTAGAAACTTTTCATTTCCTTATTTTCCGGTATTTACATGTGCCTAAGACTTTTGCCTAGTACTATATGTAACTGATTCATTTATATTGTTCAGAAATGAACAATATAACCTAGTAAACATTGTGAAATCTCACAATGGTATTTAATAGATCATCTTTTATTGCATCGTATAATGGTCGAACCTCTTGTTTATCAAAGGAGAAGGCAGTTTGCCATCCCACCCTGCCGACTGGTGTGGCGTTTTATTAGGCCAGAATGTGAACGCCGCATTAGCCCTGCCACATCTCATTGTGTGAGACGGTACACTCTAGCTGGCAGACATTGTGTGGAATTACTGCCCCCACCTTGCGATCGTCTGTCAGAAATGAGTTTAGTGTCCTGATTAATCTGGCCCTTGCATGATCTGTCCCTCTCCAAACGCAATTATGTCCTTGGAGTAAAGGACAGGCCGTCTATCAGACAGGCTTGATTACAAATCAGAGGGAAATGGTGACTGGCATTGGAAGGGGAGCTGGGGGGGGGCAAATTTGTAGATGTGTCATCTTGTACTACACAAATATAAATTTGTGATGTTAGGAAGAGAAAGAAAGAAAGAAAGAAAGAAAGAAAGAAAGAAAGAACAAATCAAACAAACAAACAAATAAACAACATAAAGTAATGGGTGAAAAAAGGGATAAAGGGAGGGTTCAAATGTATAGATGTGTCATCTTGTACTACACAAATATGCTGTAAATATGTGTTGTTAGAAAAAGAAAGAGAAAGAAAGAAAGAAAGAAAGAAAGAAAGAAAGAAAGAAAGAAATATAGAATCAAACAAACAAACAAACAAATAAACAACATAAAGTAATGGGTGAAAAAAGGGATGGGGGGGTTTCAAATGTATAGTGTGTAATGTGTCATCTTGTACTACACAAATATAAATATGTGTTGTTAGGAAGATAAAGAAAGAAAGAAAGAAAGAAAGAAAGAAAGAAAGAAAGAAAGAAAGAAACAAAGAAACAAATAAACAACCTAAAATAATTGGTGAAAAAAGGGATAAGGGGGGGTTCAAATGTATAGATGTGTTATCATGTAAAAGGGATAAAACAGCAGGGGCGTATATTCACGAAACCCTTTGCTATGGTAAAAACCCTGCATCTAATATCATGTGTCACCAAAACATGTAAACCACCGTATATAAATAGTCTAAATTTATGTGGACAACGTGGAGCAATGACTGATGGCTGACCAGATATTATCATTTGGTCAGTGTGATTAATTATTAGACGTAGGTCACCAAACTATCATCTTAGACAGAACTTTACGCCAGAATGCTCCCTTATGTGATCTATTTTTTAATATGGCTTCCAAATAGATTTCTGACATTTTTTGCTTGATCTTTGCTCTCCATTAAAATGATAAAACTACAAGATCAAATTTGGGCTCGCTTAGGCTGAAGTACGGTGAGTGCCACACCTTACCCAATTGACGCACATGAAAAGAAGGGAAAGAAAGACTTATCTACCTACCTTCCCTCCCTCCCTCCCTCCCTCCTTCCTTCCTTCCTTCCTTAGTTGCTTATGTGCTGCTCAAAAGGCATCGCAAGGCCTCAGAAGTGCACTATAACCACATTGTGATTGTATGGTAATTGTTATAATCAGAGCACGATATAATAAACACAAAGCACAAAACTGCAGGGGGTTGAATACTTTATGGGGTGACTGTATAGTTAATGACGTGTTATTAAACTGATATACTGTGATGTTTGCCTGATGATTTCATTGTAAGAAAAGTTCATCTATGCTTCTAACAGACTTAGAATCTGCTGGTCATGCATTACAACGCACAAGTGTCATTGTTCCATTAATTATGTGATACATTTTATTGATTCCTGATGGCCTGGTTGTTTTTAAGACATTTATCAAATACTCGTATTGTAACATTTGATGCTAAATCTCTTGTTAAGGTCTCTCTGAAACTTCAGTATCTGTCGGTGTTTCCTGAGCTCAGCACAAAGTGTCACAAATGATATTTTTTTGGTCGAAGCCGTTGCTATTCGCATTAATCCAGGCAGGCTCCGAGCTTTGCAAAAATGCTGATGAGGAATTATTTTCCCAGCAAGACAATGTTTGTGAATTAGGCCGGTTGATTTTTGCATCTTTCCCCCGATCGTCCTCGGCCATTTTCCCAGTCTTTATTAAAATGTAATCACTTAATGAAATTCGCCTCGCTTGTTTTCTCCAACTTGCTGTAAAAACAACTAGATCGAATGTGATTTCACCACCGGTCAGCCCCCAATCCCTCCCCCCCTCCCAACTGTTATTTTCTCCATCAGCGATTTCCCTCTCCTCTCTTTTAAATACATTCGTTCCCTCCTCCTCCCATCCCTCCTCCTCCTCCTCCTCCTCCACTCTCCCGTAACCATGGCGACCGTAGTCAGCTGAGAAATGGCAACTGTGGCCCTTCATTAGGTATCAACACGGGCGCCGACAGCCCAGATAATAGCCAATAAGGAGGGGTGTGTGTGTGTGTGTGCGTGTGTGTGTGTGTATGTGTGTGTGTGTGTGTGTGGAGGGGTGGCATTATGTCGGGGAGTAAATGAAAAGCCCCTGGGGACGAAGCCAACCTTGCTGTCATGCTTCAGGGAGTTATGGGTGGGTGGGGGACATCCTCTTCTTTGCGTTTGCATATAAACCCCGTGAAAAGCATGCATGGCAAGACGTGCGCACGTGAACGTACACACTTGCACGGATGCCTCATATGCATGCACACACACACACACACACACACACACACACACACACACACACACACACACACACAACCTATAAGGAGAAATAGGCCTTGGATGTGTAAGTAGTGTAGTTGATACCGTAGGGTGTTTTTGGGTAATTATAGCCCACTCAGTATTTCAATATTAACTGGAAGGAATTCTGAATTGGAAAAATTATATTGTGGCTTCTTGTTACAAATGTACAAACATCATAGGTTGATTTTATAGTGGGTGAAATTATTCAGGAATGGGTTACACAGGAGATAAAGTGCGAGTTTAAATGTGTCCAGTATTTGTTGTTGATTTAGCATGGAATTGTAGAACTGTCTACGCTGTTCATGAGAAGATAATTTGGAAATTGAGGATTATTCTTATATATTCTCTAACTGCAATAATTTATAGTGAATTAAATTCTGGTGAAATTTAAGTATTCCTCGTTTTACTGGAGACACCCTGGAACCCCCTCAAGGACCCCTGGAATCCCCTCAAAGACACCTGGGAACCCCTCAAGAACCCCTGGAACCCCCTCATAGATCCCTGGAACCACCTCAAGGATTCCTGGAACCCCTTCAAGGACCCCTGGAACCACCTCATAGACCCCTGGAACCCCATCATGGACCCCTAGAACCCCCTCAGCGACCCCTGGAACCTCCTCAAAGACACCTGGGAACCCCTCAAGGACCCTTGGAACCACCTCAAGGACCCCTGGAACCACCTCAAGGACCCCTGGAACCCCCTCAAAGACACCTGGAACCCCCTCAAGAACCCCTAAAACCCCCTCAAGGACCCCTGGAAGCCCCTCAAAGACACCTGGAACCCCCTCAAGGATCCCTGGAAACCCCTCAAGGACTCCAGAACCACTGACCTCCAGTATCAGTGGGTGAATTCTCTCAACACTACGCCCCTTGGGAATGTATCGCTATCTATCAGTGACCCTGCATTGAAACACCAGTCACACACTTGGCTTATCATTCTTTACCCGTGTGTGTGTGTGTGTGTGTGTGCACACAGTGCTATCTATATCTATAGCCCCGAGAACGAAGCAGCTCAGCCCCCTTCGCTCTCTGGGCGCCGTCAAAATGGCTGCCGGTAATTCCACCCCACCCTCTTCCTCTTCTTCTTCCTTTCGCTAATGCATTATTGGCTCTTCCCTTTCCTCCCACCCAACCCTTTTGAGCCCGACACCGCCCCCAAACCCCCCCTCGCCCCTCTCCCCTCGCCCCTGTTTCAATTCCGCATAGCCGTTCGCCGCCGACATCCCAACGCTCCATTGGTCAAGCCACCGAACAAATGGAAATCCGCCGGCGCGCTGAAATTACTGATGGTTATCTCGCTTCCGCCTCATTGGACCGAACCCCCCGCACCCCCACCCCCTCCCCGCAAGCCCCTCCACCCCCTGCCATCTTGGCTTGCTTCCTCCCATCATCCCCTTCTCTTCTCCCTCTGTGTCTCTCTCTCTCTCCTTCAACCAGCCTCCACCAACCACACTCCAGCAACCAGACTCCCCCTCAAATGACTGTCTTTTCAATGCAGAAGGGGGGTCTCTCTCTTCTCTGTCTTCCATCTGCCTATTTTGCGAGGTGGATAGCCCATTATAGTGAATTACAGCTGGTCATAACAGTACTGCGGGGTCTCCGCTGCAGAGCATCATACTAGATCATATACAGTAGAGGATCGTATGGGACACGTCGTTCACCGCCCCGACCCGCAGAAATACAAAAAAAAAACATGCAATTTAATTTTCACGAAATAAAAAATACAAGTGTGCATTTCTGGAAAAAAAATTAAAAACTTCTGAACGGAGTCTGTTGAAATTGAAATCAAAATAAAATAAAAACGAGAAAGTGATTGCATGTGTGTGTGTGAGAGAGAGAGATCACATAATTTATGATCTCGTGCAGACACATACACACACTCGTACCCAGTTTGCAAAAATCCCCAGAACTGGCATCGCACCTGCATTCGAAACCAATGCTGTCATTTCATTCCCTGTATATTTATATATTTGTCGGCATCACCGGCTTAATTTAGCGTTGGCAGTAATCTTCAACATCGCCTGCTTCTCTTTTTTCCTTGCCATCTGAGCACCAGAGGCCATCATGTAGTAGGTGTGGAATCATAATGCACTCACTGGGGCGTGTAATAAGTCCTTTGGTGTCTGTCCACGCCTGTGTGTGTGTGTGTGTGTGTGTGTATGTGTGCGCACCCACAAGCAGAGGGAGAATGCTGGCTACATGATTGCTCCGTATTGATCTACATCAAGATCATCCAATACAATGCTGCATTTTGCTGCACTGAAGCTACATTTTTCCCTTGGTTACTGTTTTGTGGTACATTCATAAGTCAGCTGTTGTAGTAGCTGAGGCGGTGGATATACTGCTGACTATGATGTGACGGATATGGGTTGGTTAAAGGCTGATACTGATATTTTTGGAATGAACATATTCATGCATACGTGTGAGGAATCTGATCAAAATGTTTCATTAGAATCAATTCAGGTTAAGGGCTTCCCATAGGCAACCAGTGAAGTATTGATCAATTTTTCAATAAATATGTAGTCAGTCAAACTGCATCATATCCATCATATCAGAGGTGGAAGACACAAGTAATGTTTTTGCAAATTGGGATGTCTTGAATTGCAACAGATTAGAAAAGAAATGGCAGAATTTGATAAAACTTCTTCTGTATTGCCAAAATAGTTTTTACACTCGCTAGACATAGAAACCTTTTTTTTGTCGGTAAAGAAATAATGCGATGGAAACCTCATCTGTTGAATAAATACTGATGTAGGCCTGGCTTGACTGGTTCAAAGTGGCTTTAGATGTTCTGAAATGTATCTGTTCTGCAAAATATCTGTCCACAATGAATATCATACCTGCCGTCTCTCCCATGTACAAGTCTCCATCACAATTGCATGAACAGTAGTTGGTTGATCTGATGCATCAGTCTAACCCTACTATTGACTGGTGGGTATTTTCCAAAACATAGGTGTACTGTTTGTACCTGCATAACACTCAACTTCTCAATTCTGACATTTCAGTAGTAACAATTCCCAAACAATTCCCAAACAATTGTATGAATTCCCATTGTATGAATTTCATTGTCAAATGCTCATAGCCACACTTGACACAATACGTTTTGAGGAATAGAGTTTAACCACCTTTTTCAACCCATATAAATCTTGATGACAAAAATTCATAGTGTACAGAAGAGTAAGTAGCATCAAACCGATGCAAGTTATATGATGATAGGGTAGTTTAAGGGAAGAAAAGCATAAATGATTGGTTTTCTGGAAACAGAATTGATCTTGGTTCATATTGGTGGTTGTTTGCCTTACCGTGATCACATTCCACACTACATCAATGGTAATACTTAACAGATTTATCACGTGTTTGTGTAATACTCTTCAACCCCCCCCCCCCCCTCCCCTTTCTCACCCACCACCTTTCTTGTAGTAGTGAACCTGTAATTGAAAAGATGAGGGAATTAATGAAATACTGCTAATGCCAGAAGATCAAAAAGGAGCTGGCAAATTTAAATTAGCTGGCTATGAAATTGCTTCCACTGGATGGCTGCTTGGCGATGGCTTCGAAACAGTCACCCGCAGCTTTGACAAAATGGAATAACAATTTTCATCTGAGGAGAGAGAGAGAGAGAGAGAGAGAGAGAGGGAGAGAGAGAGAGAGAGAGAGAGAGAGAGAGAGAGAGAGAGCAGACTCAGTGGGGCCGTAAACGGATAATCCTCACCGCCGTTTATGTTTTTTTCCCGTTCTCTTTCTTTGACGATGATCGCACCATACCTCCGCATACTTAACTTTTTTTTTCCCATTTTACAGAGTTGTGTAGTATGACATCGAGAGCAGGGTCAGACCGATATATGTGTTTTCCGATACTGGACTTTTATTAAAAATGAGATCTGGTTCAGTCAGTGTCATCTGATACGATGGATATGATGCAGGTTGATTGATTGTATATTTTGTATAAAACTGATCAATACACTACTCCACTACTAGTACTGTCTATAAGAAGCTCTTAAACTAAACTGATTCTGATGCCACATTTTGATTCCATTGCTGGTCTAAATGCTATTTCAGAGGCTTTTCCATCCTGATAACAATAAAATCCTGGGGGAAACTCTGAATGCTTGGAATTTTTTGGGAATTTCTTTGGCATGAAAATAGTCAAATTTAAAGACATTGAATACCGGCACAAAATATTTTCTATTGGCAGGTGCAATCCAAAAACATCGGCATCGTATCAGCCTTCAAAAACCCATACCGGTCGAACCCCAATCCAGGGAGCTTGATGTGGATGAAAAAGGCTGCCATTTTGTGCCTTGTGTAGTGTGTCTGCTTCATATATTATGGCTTTTGCTCAAGCCCTCTTCTTCGCTGGTGTGGGCGAGCGGCTCCATTCGATACGCCAGTAGTGTGCAGTTGAAGGCGTACATGGGAAATACCGTATCGCCTGTTAAATCTGTTTTTCTTTGCTTACCCCCCCCCCCCCCCTTTTCTCTGTGTCTCACTCAGCTCTAATTTTCTCTCCCTACCCGCAGAGAAAGAGAAAAACCAGCATTCCCATTCATATTCAACAGAACCCGAGATAGTGTTTCGCTCATTCTCTCTCTCCTTCTCTTCCCTCTGCATGTTAACTAATGTTTTCTCGGAGCTCGCTGAATAACACTTTTCTTCTGATTAACAATACAGGCGAGTGCATGAATAATTTCCCCTTTTGCTAAGCAATCTGTTTTCCTCCTATACACCGTCCCTGTCAGGTGAGCCAGGGGGGAGAGAGAGAGAGAGAGAGAGAGAGAGAGAGAGAGAGAGAGACATTGTAGTGGAGTTGTTCAGTTGACTATGAATGGGATTATTCTCTCTCTATCTCTCCGTTGGATAAGGCCAACAGATGGTCCACTCAGGAATTCCTGAAAGCTCTCACCTGAGCTGAGGCCAGATCACGCCTCCGTCTAGTGTGTGCGTGTGTGTGTGTGTGTGAGAGAGAGAGAGCACCTGCATGCGTTTGACGTCCTAGCTAAGGTTAGACCGATATACTGATTTGCCAATGTTGGAGTCATCCACCTCTGATATGATGGAGGTTCCTCCCTGACCACAGCTAGTCAATATTTTAAATTTTTAATACTATTATTTTTATATCAGATGTCTGAATCACCTTGCGTGCCTTGAGGAGCTGCTAACCCTAAAATAATTTCATTAATATGGCTTTCAGTGGAGCGTTTGTATCCTATGGTCTAAATTCTAAGTTTCAGAGGCTTTTCCACCCTGACAAGAATAAAACTCTGGAGGAAACACTGAATTTGTGTCATTTTTTGCCAGGCTAATTTAAAGATATTTAATATCGGCACAAAATATCGGCTATCAGCAGCTTCAATGCCAAAATATCAATATTGGTATCAGTTATCAGCCTTCAGTTCTGTCTGCATCTGTGAACATGGAAAAGTGTCTCCCGATGCTAGACACATAAAAGAGAAGATTGTTTTGATGATGTTCCACTGAATATTTGTAATAATTTAGTATGAAAATGGTCAAATTTAAAGACACTGAATATTAGCACAAAATATCAGCTATTGGCAGCTTCAGTCCGAAGGTGTCGGCATTGGTATCAGCCTTCAGAAACCCACATCATTTGAACCTTAGCCTTAGCTCAAAGCACTCATGTTTGTACTTTTGGACTTGCTCCCCGCCCACCACTTTCAGTGTGTTCATGACCTCAGTCCAATCATTGCGGTCACAAAACACCCATCCGCACCCCTCTGATTTGTTAGATTCAACCTTTTTGAATTCTGAACAATTAAAATGAGCTCTAAAAATAATCACCCAGCTCTGCCAAGATGCTGTGGAATTCATGAGTGATGCTGTTTTTTCCTCGAATAAATGAGTCATGCCCTTTGTGAGTTGAACATTGGCTCTCCTTGAACTGAATATTCGTAATCAACCATCGGAGCAGTGCGAAAGACAGGCTTGTTCGGTTGTCTTTTCAGGTGCTCAGGAGAGAACAGAAGGAATAATAGGGAATATTTTTGTTGCGCTGCTATCGTTCGTCACTATTGGTTACTTTTGATTCGCATTTAGCTGTCCTCAAAGTGGACAGAAATAGCAACGATTGCTTGTACTTTAGGATGAATTGGGAGGCGTTTGCTTGGGGACGAGTGAGCTACAGAAAGAGTAGATTGAGTGTGAGAGAAAGAGGTGTATACAGCTTATTGTCATCATACAAAAAGCCTTTTACACTATGCAGAGATTGAGTGTTTCCACCCTCTCTCACCACAAAGTACTCTGGTGGACAGTAACGAACTCCTACCACGAGAAAGTGGGAAGGTATCACACATGCACATACACATTCCTCAACATATACTGATGATGCATAAATGTTTTCTCTGTGGTCCCAACTTTTCGCTCTGTTTTGAGAGGGATGGCGATGGAGGGAGTGAGTGGATGGATGAAGATGAAGAGGTGGCTGGAGAGGTGGAGTAGAGTGACAGGTAGACAGGCCGATGAAGGGAAAGAGGCCCAGAGAAAGATGGAAAGAGAGTTAATGGTCACAAAAAAAGACAGAGGAGCGAGGCACTGAGCCACAACGAGAGGAAAAAGTGGCAGGAACTGCAATTAGGATAGAGAGAGAAAGACAGAAGAATAGAGACAGACGGGTGGATGAGATAAAGTGCTCGGAGGCACATCAATAGATGGAGGAGTTTTGAGACTGAGCTCTACAACCAAAGTTGGTGACATTTTTTCCCCTATGATGGCCAACTTGTAAGACTTCATTTGCATCTGGTATTAAAGGGGAAGTAAGTAAGGTTTTCCTGCCCCACAGCACAAAATGTCCATAATGCATCTGGGGGGATTGATAGGGTTGTAGGCAGTGCTTAATTTTTAAATTATGAGGTCCCGGAACACGAAGGGGTCGGTGTTCCTGCGAGTCGGTGTGGAGGGAAAAGGTTCCGCAACATATCAAGACAACAAGTGCATTGAGGCACAGTGGTGCTCAGTACAGCCATATAGCTTACTGTAGACCTAACAGCCTAAACATTACTAAATGACCAACTTTATGACCTTAGAGCTCCGACTACTGGGGACCTATAACAATATTTGATTATTGCATAGGCTACATAATGCTCATGCTCCAAAACGATGGGTTTTTACAAACCTGCCCTTCAAGTAGTAGACTAAAGATATAACTGCACTGTTCACCACATAAACATGCCCACATAGGCTACTTGGCTATGAGACATCCTAATCATACATAAACACATCAAGGAAACTGTAATGGCTTCAACCATTTACCAGACAAATTCTGGCTCGAGTAGTTAAGCATCAATTTTCAACACAAATACTTTCATAGGATATCTATTTTGAACGTAGGAAACAATGTCAGCGATTAATGAAATTACAGCAATAAAAGGTGTCATGGTCATGCCATGCAGCAGAAGTCGGCCTAAATGCGACACTCAGCTGGACCACTCTGGTTTTGAAATGCCCACAGTGATGTGGGGCTTACAGCCCTTCACGTCAGCCAATTATATTACCAATTATTTTTGGACACTCAACATAACATGCGCAATTGTCCACATATTTAACTGTGGGACTTAGTCTGCACTCCAAATAATTTGATGTTGTTATTGATGTTATTGTCCCAGCAGAGAACTGTAACACATTTACAAACAAAAACAACCATGCTTACCTTGTCTAATTTTCCAAAATAGTCCACACAGCGGACATATAAAGGACAGCAAATTCAACTATCTTTTAGCCATGACGCTGTCTGAAGTTTACCATAACATACTCTGCAGAGCAGCTCACTCATACGTGACGTGATTACTATGCGCTTGTTGCTACTTTCTAATAGGGTAATCACCTGTCTTCATATGGAAATTAGCCAATTAGGTTTTTGGAAGGGAGGGGAAAGGAAAGAAGAGTCAACTATTGGGATTATTACATGGCAGACAAAAAAATACCTTTCATGCCACCAGAGGTGCCGGGTCCATGCAAATAGGTACCGGAATGCAGGTAGTCCAAAACCGCAAGGTGCCGGATCCTGCCGGAACAGGATCTGGCACAAATTAAGCACTGGTTGTAGGTGCTGAGATTTATTGATGACATTTTTACCCACGGCGATGACATTTCCCATGGTGATGGTGTTTCTAGTCATGGTGATGTAGTTGCTACCCATATTGACAATTCTACCCCTGGTAATGATGTTTCTGCCCATGGTGATGACGTTTCTTCCCGCGGTGATAGCATTACTACCCATGATAATGACATTTCTACCTGTGGTGATGACGTTTCTAATCGCGGTGATGATGTTTCTACTGATATTGACGATTCTACCCTTGGTGATGATGTTTCTACTCGTGGTGACAATGTTTCTACCTGCGGTGATGACGTTTCTATCTGCGGTGATAACGTTTCTACCTGCGGTAATGATGTTTCTATGCAAGGTGATAAGGTTCATACCCATACTGATGACACTTCCACCCATAATGATGACGTTTTTACCCATGGTGTTGACGTTTCTACCTGTGGTGATGACATTTCTACCCATATTGACGATCCTACCCTTGGTGATGATGTTCTACTCTTGGTGATAATGTTTCTACCCATGGTGATGACGTTTCTACCGGTGGTGATGACGTTTCTACCCAAAATGATGACATTTTTACCAGTGGTGGTAATGTTTCTACCTGTGGTGGTGACGTTTCTACCTGTGGTGATGACATTTATATCTATGGTGATTAGGTTTCTAATGACATTTCTACCCTTAATGATGACGTTTCTACCCGTGATGATGACATTTCTATCCATAATGATGACATTTTTACCCATAGTGATGAGGTTTTTACCCATAATGATGAGGTGTCTACCCATAATGATGACATTTCAACCCACAACAATGATGTTTCTACCCGTAGTGATGACGTTTCTATCCATGGTAATGCTGTTTCTACCCATGGTAATGACGTTTCTACCCACGGTCATTGATGACGTTTTTACGCAAGGTGATGACACAGGTGATGTATAGGTTGCCAGTGGTGTATAAGTTGCCTCATTTAATCCCAGATCTCTGTTCTCCTCACTGTATAGCTGTGACCAGGGCTTTACTGTACTTAATGCACATGAGAGACACAAAAACTCTCTCCACTCACCATCCTTGCCCTTCTAACTCCAGACACTGATTCATCGTGGTCAGCCATGCAGAAATTTGGAAGAAAATCTGCACATCATAAATCATTATGCCACTCAATTATGTATGAGCCAATGACTTATTCATTGCTGATTCATATTTGGACTATAACCATTACCCCGGTGCCACTGAGGCCTGTCGTAGCATTAATGATTCATACAAAACAATCCATATTATTCATTCATCAGTGCTTTTACAGTCATTTATCATAGCCATAGGCTCAACAGTCACTTAAAGTTGTCAGAGTTGAAACAGCTTTGGTGTTTCAGATGTGTCTGTGTTTGTGCAATGTGGATTTTGCAGTAATTTGAGGTGATATTGTAGATTTCGAAAGGGAGTCTTTCAAATAGCGCATATTGGCAAGATCAAGAGACTTTGGCCAATATAGAGAAGTCAGTCGACAAAGGGAAAATAAAGTTGACAAAAACTGGCTATCTCTCATGTTTAAGGTTTCCATAACTCTTTTGAGTGCCTATCAAAATGCAGAGACTTTCAGTATATTCTGCTTGTGATTTTGTTAAAAATAAAATAAAACTCCAACTAGAGGACAAACTACGTCATAGTTTATGGAAGGCCCTATTGAGAAGTTGAAAAAAAGGGAGAGCCGGTTTCGATACTTTGCCACCCAGGGCGTGTGGCGTCCCGTTGCCTTCCAAACATAAGGGAGATTTACTGGGGCCATAACTTTCCCTTCTGCCATCTCTCTCCTTCTGACACTTTTATGGATGACCCCTAGCATGACTTATCCAGGCTCATCCATCAAATGGAGGCTTGGAATGGAATGGCTTACGGACGCCATTAAAACCATTATGGCCCGATAACAATCTCCTCACTTCGTCCTCATTTCAGTCATAAAGAAGTTTCATTCATTTTCCACTCATTACCATTCCATATTTCAGCAAAATTGCTATGGCTACTTCTCTGGGTGACTGTAATCAAGTATTGAACTTGTTGCTGTATATCACCACTCAACAAATTGTAAAAGACAGTGGCAGTAATGACAGTGATTTTACTGTTAGCTGATTTCAATTCCAAAAACACGCTTTCTCACAAAATGATTTAGGTGATTACATAGCAAAATACATTTTAAAACCTGCCAATGTTGATTTGTTTTTCTAGTTGCATTCTGCCTTTCCTCTGCTTGTCTTTTACACTTGCTTGTCTGTCTGCCATCTGAAACGGGACGATGTTCTTATTCTGGCGGGTCTGTTCTCGCCCCTGCAGGTGTGTTTCCTCATGAGTGAACTAGCGTGGTTCCTCTCGGCGTCCCAGGGGTTTACGCATTATCCATGCACACCGATAAGGCTTGTTTGCCCTGGCGGTGGGCCATAAATGGAGAGAGAGGCAGGGATGCTCGCTCACCTTGGGGTAAAGACGTCGCAGACAAGATGTAGTTTGACTTTGCCAGCTCCTAAGGTAGATGAAACAAAATTGGAAAACTTTACTTTGAACTAAGGAGGTGCCATAGCTGTTGGACGTACTCAATAGTGGTGGTATGTCCTTTTTTGGCCAGCATCAACTTTTTGTACACCAGTTATAATTGAATATTATATTGAATATTTCCTTTGAGTACTAAAATCACTGGGGACACATCTGTCAAGCATGGATACCAAACCTTTAGATGCAGTAAACACCCATGACACTGCTTGTGAAGCTAGAGTATAGCTCTTCTGTAGCATCCCTCTTCCTTTCCTGCATAAAATCTGAGGATCTCCTTTCGTTCAAAACTTTTCCATCTCCCATATTGGATATGTTACCACAGAGATAGTACTCACCCACACACACACACACACACACACACACACACACACACACACTCTATTCATCTGCCTACACCCACATCCAAAAATTATTCGCTAAGTGTGGGTTCCCCATCTCATTACGTATTAAGAAGCTGGGTGGAAAAGGGTCTGGATGGGCCCTTTGTTGAAAAAAGCGCTCACGTTAATTAATAATTGATCATTGCCCTATCATTGGAGGTGTTTTTGGGAGGTAGGGCTATCTGCAATGTCAGGTTGTCATGCCAACAGTGAGATAAGATATCAGGGTGTTGTCTTAGGAGTATGGAAGCTCTCCCAAGGGAGTTTTGGTGAGGTCTGGTTTCTGAGATAGCTTGTGAATGGAATGGTACTCAACGTTACCTTACTTTTGACCGACCAAGACAAAGTCACATCTTGTCTGATATAATAACTGGGTTTTTTAGGGCCAATACTGACACCGATATTTTTTGACTGAAGCTGCCAATATCTTTATATTTGACAATTTTTGTGCCAACAAATAAAGGAAAATATAGCTGCAAACGGCGATTGAGAGGTCCAAACACACTTTGAAAAGACAGACAGACAAAACATAATGGAAGGTTGACAAGGTAGATAGACAGACACACATAGACAAGTTTTGTGATGATTGGACATGATTGAGCAGTTGATTAGTTATGGCTAATTTTGTGTTAGCCCGTGACTTTTGTCCAGTTTATCATTTGATTGAAGCCATATTTTCATCACACATTGTTTTTGAAGCCTGATACTAATATGGATACCAGTACTGATATTTTGGTATTGAAGATGCTGACAGCCAATAGGCCTATTTTGTGCTGATATTCAGTATCTTTAAATTTGACCATTTTCATACCAAAATGACAGGGATTAAGTGTTTCTCCTTGAGTTTTACTCATATTATGGAAAAGCCTCTGAAACAGCATTCAGACCATCATGGGTCACTAAAACACAACATTGAAACCCAGACTAATGAAATTATTTTAGGGTTAGTAGCTCAGGTAAGAGACAGGTAAGAGCAGGTAATCCCAGGTTGAGTCTGAATGCTGAATGTTGAGATATTTATCATTCATTTTCATGTTTTACTGTTAAAGATTCCTGAAAAGGCACACTAAAGCACACACTGTTCTCGCTCATTGCAAGTGAAACTGGTTCATTTTATGTGGGATGAAGTCTTCTTTGAGGAAGTGATGCCTGAGGTGTCTGTGTACAGAAGATGAAAGCGGCAGCCATTTTACTTCTACGTTTCTTTTTCCTTTTTCTTTTTTTTTCTTCGGTGGGCGCTTTATTGAGTATGCAGAGCACATGACTGCTGCTCTCGCCCAGAGCTTGGTAGTGTTTTAGCGGCTGATGGATTCAGCCGTGGTGTGGCTAAGCTCACAGTGTCTAGCATCTCTGCTTAAGAGACAGCGAGTTAATTGAAGATGATCTCACAGATAAGTACTCCAGACTGGACTCTTTTTTTCCTGTACTCCCCCATAGCTCTCTTGCGCCCTTCCCTATCTCCTCCTCGTCTTATTTCTTCTTTCTGCAGTTCTGTATTTTTTCTCCCCTCTATTTTCTTTCTCTCTCTGTCACCATGGCCCCAAATAGACTCGGTACAACTCATCCTGGTTCTTTCGTGTTCCTTTTAGCCCCTCCCTCCATGGCCTAATCTTTGCTTCTCTTTGCCTGATCACAAGCATAACCACTGTATCACAGGCTGGCCATTTGACAGGAAATGGCAATTTCACTGGCAAGATTAGGCCTTTGATGTTGTTGGATGATAGTTATCAGCAGTCTCCCTTTACTTCTGTCGTAGCTGGCATTCCTCACTGTCACAGTGTCTAATATTTCTGATGGTCCTTCTTATTTTCTGGACAGAGTGGCTCTTTTGTTGTTTGTGTCAATCAGTGTCTGGGGAGGTCCTAAATTATAAGACGGTGCCCTGCACAAACTTTGATTATTGTTTTATTGTTTTGATGTACGTAAATAGCAGTAGCATATCTGGAAATTATATGATGCTGTACTCTTGCTTATGTTTTACCAGATGCCTAAAAACCACGTTGTGAAGGTAATAATGACACCCAAGTGATATTTCTTGACTGAATTTGAGTCAATGTCATGCTAACTCCACTGCACTGACTCTGAAATGCACTCCACTGAACACCTCTCCTCTCTTTTTTCCTTTCACCACAGCGAGGGAAGAGAACGTGGCCACTTTCCGCGGCTCCGAATACTTCTGCTACGACCTTTCCCAGAACCCCATCCAGAGCAGCAGCGACGAGATCACGCTCTCCTTCAAGACGTGGCAGCGCAATGGCCTAATCCTCCACACCGGCAAGTCGGCCGACTACGTCAACCTGGCGCTGAAGGACGGCGCCGTGTCCCTCGTCATCAACCTGGGCTCCGGAGCCTTCGAGGCCATCGTGGAACCGGTCAACGGGAAGTTCAACGACAACTCGTGGCACGACGTCAAAGTGACCCGCAACCTCCGCCAGGTAAGGCACCGAGGCGAAGGGTGGAAAGTGAAGAGTGAGCGCTGTGGTTTGACGCAAAGCTGTTGATCTTGAAGGATGATTTTGTGATGTATAGTAGTTGACTGTGTCATGAAATGGATCAGTTGTCAGCTGTATGAGAATAATATATCTTTCCATCTCCTACTGTTTTTTTTTTTTTTATTTCTTTCATTAAAGCTAAAAGTTAGAATTTCCCAGTATTTACATATACTTTCTTGATTGGAGGAGCACCAATTTCCAGGTCTGATTTTCTCACTGTCTGCCATCTCAGCCCCTTCTCCATCTGTGAAGAAGTCATCACTCATTTCATGGTTTTAGAGGGCCATTTCCTTGCTCTCTTCATCTTCTCTCTTCCTACCTTGCTCTCTCTCTCTCAGTGGGGAGACATTTTATGGTATGATCTGGGGAGAGGCTCCAGTCAACCAAGACCTCTGCTGTTTACCCAAGACTGATCTCGGTTCAGCTGTACAATTTCTCACCGACCTGCATTTTGAAATATGCTAATAGGCACACTTCCTTTTTCCACCACCACCTCTTCAGTGGAAGTGCTTGGATTACTGGTTTTGTATTTGTGGGTGGATAGTCAGGTTATCTCGGATCTTACTACCAATGTTTGTGGAAATGCTAGCTAACATTGCTCTAATCCGCTGGGTAAAATGTAATAATTGAGATGGCAGGGTAGGGAATTTTCAATTTATCCTCCAAATGAAAAGTGTGAAGTCGAATCGTAGAGAGCTTTGTCTCTTTATCCAAAAGGGGCTGTAGGAAATGTGGGTTCATGTGTGTTCTTCCATGGCTTTTTGAGATTTTAGTTATTTAACTAATGCTATGTTTGTAAAAACTGACCTCATCCAGTATCTTTTCTGTCTCAAGTTTACTTAAGGCTTATTAGAAGAAAACATCAGTACCTCCTTCCTTTTCTTTCACCATCTTTCTTTCAACTTTGCCTCTATTTTCCTACTTATCCTTTTTCTTTGAAAAAAAAAAAACTTTTCTCAAGAGGCTAGTGACTCATGGAATGAATCATTTTACTAACAAATGTACTAACTCCCTTACTTTCCATCATTGGTTTTAATTTCATTTGCTTTAATTTATTAACAACCCCACTGTTCACTCTTTTAAATTCGTTTCTTCCCTGCCCCACTTTTCCGCAAAGCAATCAGGCATTGGACACGCTATGGTAAACAAACTCCATTGTCTGGTAGATATCATTCTTATTGTTATTTTTTTGGTTTGCCGTGTACTCCCTCCCCCTCTTCCTCTTTCTTTGACTTATCTCAAGATGCCATTCTCAAAAAATTAGGAAATGGGGTTGGTATTTCCTGGCTTTCACGTTGGCTTACTTCCTCTTCTCCCTCTTTCTTTCACCTGGGTCATCCACTCACAATGCTTCTGTCCTCCTTTTCTGCTTTCCTTTTTAACCTCTTGCTCTTTCTGAGTCGTCCGGAACTTTTTCTTCTCTAGGGTTTTACTGAAGCCTTTGCATTCCAGATTTTTGGGTCTAATTTTTTTTGGTGATAATGTCGTGGAAACTGCCAGAAGCTTACCACAACAAAAAAAAAGAGAAAGAAAAAGCAAAATCAACACGGGAGCTCTGACAATTGTTTCCTGTATACTATGTGCATGGCCTACTCCATGGACTCCTTGCACCTCTCACTTCCATCTTCATACACTTCCCTGAACATGTGAAAATATAATCCTTAAGGCAACCCACACTGCAGGAGAAATATAATCAAACGGGATACCTAGCAATCACACTGAAACCAAGCAAAAATTTGGCACCAATCTATACCAAATTACAAGATCACAGTCTGTGAGATTTGTCACACTTGACAAATAAGAGTCTATGAAGCAAATCGGGCAACAATGCAGACGGAGATAAACTGAAAAGGACAAATGGATAATTCCAATGAATGGATGCTGCATTCAAATTCCCAAAAGATACCACTGGAGGGTTTAAGAGGACATGAAAAATCTCATTATGTAGCATGGTTCCTGTAAAGATACCTGCAAAATGTCCAACCATTAATCTACACGGCATTGTAACAGCACTGGAAGTAGAGCCAAGTTGTTTGTACCTGAGATTGCTGGAAACTAATGAAAGCTAAAATTCTTCATATTTGCCTCTTACCATGGCGGAGAGTGACTAGGGTTGCATCTAATGACAACAATGGCAATAAGAGAAGGTAGGCCTATCCAGTAAAACTTTGGATATTCTGACTTCTTAGACCCACGTTGGTAACTCACTATTGCCATCCAATGTTTTGGAGGTTACACACACTACCAGTTCATTTTGTCACGTAGTAAACTGTTGGGTGATACAACATATAAATATTAAATAATAATCTTGATCCTTCAATACATCAATATCATGAAGTACAGTGTGGATGCCTAGATGTTGTTGTAGATGGAGGGAGAATGAGAGATGAGTTAAATTTACAAACAGTCAATTTTATTATTATTATGTCAATATGGGTGCGCTGTGAGTGTACACATTTTTTAGGATGTTCCACCAGTAAATCTTTGTTCTTTTTGGTGTGATGCCTCTATTGCAAAGTAAATGTATTTTGGTTACGTTCTACTTGAACACATCTTTTGCTGAGAGAGCAATGGTTTTCTTGACATTTGTTGATAATGGATTTCTTGACCTTGCCAAGTAATCACTGAGTCATCAACACCAACATTATGGTCATTTTGTACTATGGGGCAGGAAAAAACGTATTTCCCCTTTAATATTCATCATTTTAAAAGTATCTAAGGAGCAACATTATTATTCAATATTCATATTTTGTGTCACCCAATTGTTTACTACTTGACAAATTGAATAGTCAAATAGTTTGTATAACAATAGATGGTGATATGGTGATATGATAGTGAGCTACCAAAGTGGCCTGAGAGGGTTGGTGCCTAGGAGTGCTGCTGGCTGCAGACAGATGATATCGGAATAGGAGTAGGGCTTAAGGATATAGTTTCAGTATGACTGTTACTTAAGCTAACCAGCAGGCTAGTGTATTTAGCTTGCTGGCATCTACAGCTTCAGCTAAGGCTACTCACCCATTTGTTTGTCTTTACCATGGCCTCAGATGGCACACAGTAGTATTTAATACCCCATCTTAGCACCTGGTACAGTGTCCCCACTGGTCCTGGAGTTCCTGGAATATCATGGAGTTTGAGAGGTGTATTCCATACAGGGAAGTCAGGGAATTTAATAAATTGTCTGGAATTTTAAAACACATTCATTGCATTAGATGGTTTTCAGCCCAGCTGCAGTGGAAACCAGACTGGACAACATGTTTAGGTCATGGAAATGCCATGGAAAGTCATGTAAAAGTCATGGAATCTTTAATCAAGGTCACAATGGGAACCCAGCTGTTACTGAGAAAGCCAATTCTGGTGAAAATGTTTTATATATATTTATATATATAATATTCTGGCTCACAGATGGATATCCTGCAGTGTGGGACTGCTTTTACTAATGTCCATCCCCTCGTGTTTGTGCTGCATGTTTGCCGTAGTATTTTTGTGATGTGTAACCCTCCTACTAACTCAACCCTCTGTTTTATTTTGTTTGTTTCTTTTTTTTTGGTTTGGTCTGTGTGTGTTTTTGTCTGGCCCTGGCATGGTCCTTTAGGCTGATAAAGGGCAGCTGCCATGGCTTTGTGGTTTCTTTCCTCCCTCACTTAATTTGATTTATGTAGAAAGCAAACAAGATCATACAATATAGTAGACCCCACGTGGCTTGTGCGTAATTAGTGCTAGTTGGACATGTGAAAACTAATGCATGCTTGTCAGTGTCTGGACTAATAGATTGTCACTCGAAAATCACACAGTAAGCATCTTTGTTTTGACATTCTACTAACCCTTCATACCTAGCGACAGTTCAAATTCCCACAAAAAATAGCATCTACTAACCTGCATCAAAGATAAAGAAAATGTTCGGCTGGCAGATTTTCTTTATCTGTTCTGTCTGATCCTCTGTGGCACCATAACACTGGTGAACACAACCTGCCAGTCCAGAGATTCAAATTCAGATAGACCTGAGTGAGGTAAAAAAAAAAGCATCTTCTGCAGCACTGTAGGCCTCCTCCTTCCCTTAAAATCCAGGAAAGTCAACGTCTTATTTCTGCCCTCACTGTTTACTTCCCATTGTCAGGTGACAATATCAGTGGACGGGATACTGACCACCACAGGTTACACCCAGGAAGACTACACCATGTTGGGCTCCGATGACTTCTTCTACGTGGGTGGAAGCCCCAGCACCGCAGACCTGCCTGGATCTCCAGTCAGCAACAACTTCATGGGCTGCCTCAAAGAGGTAAAAGTGCCTTTCTTTGCTGACGATTCAGTGTTTATGTTTGTTGTGAATCCATCATTTAAGCAGTGCGGGGTGGTGCTGGCTTGCTAAACATAACATCATGTCCAATTTAATTTCCAAATGTGCAGGTGAATTTGCTTTTAAAGTCTCAATTCTTAGTAAAACTTTGGTTATTGTTTTACCAGTTGGTTCTCAAACTTTTTTCGTCCATGCGGCTTTAAACCTGCAATAAGCGATTTCAGACCCTGTAACCAATCCTGAAACTAACGTGTGCTACGTGGAGATTTCCGTGAGACGTAATGATGGTAATGATCTCTAAACTGTTAAGCCTGTATATTGTTTCTGTGGGTTTGCTTGGCAATAACAAAGGTCTCTGTAATACTTGCAGAATGGTAACTAATACAAGATGGCAACTGTAATGACCCCAATGGGGGGGTATTAAACATAATGCAACTGACAATTACAAAATTTGAATGTATTAAGTTTAAATACAAGAATGAAAATTATGAAAATATGAATTACAGCATATATGCAGGGTGTGCAAAATAACCGCAGTAGAACATACTAATCTATTCAAGAAAAAAATGCAGTATGTTATGAAAATATACAAAAGAAAAAATATACGCAGTGTAAAATTCAAAATATAAAGTATATATGCAATATATATAACAAATGAGAAAAAATGAAAATATTAAGAAAATAAGGCAAGTTTAGCTAGCAGGATGTTTTCCTAATGGATAACAATCAAAGAAAGGCTGCAATCACAAGAAGGTAGGCATTAAATGTTATCTTTACTGTTATATCCATATATTGTTTCTGTGTGTTTGCCTGGCTACAGCGATAGGCTAGTAGGGAGCTGACATTAATCACTTATGATATAGACAGCAACGTAGTTTCTGCAAAGCAATCAGAAGAGATTGCTGACCAGTTCCATTTGGATTTCAAAGTCCATTAGCCAAGACTGCCAGTAATTCTGGCCAACATCCTACTGTGCTCTGATTGTTGACCAGACAGTTTCCAAATGTATTTTCAATAGTGATAATCATCAACTTTTTGTAAAATACTTAGGCTCCATTGAAAAAAACATGATGAAATACACAGAAGCGTGACCCAATAGCACTCCATCATGTTTTAGCCAATATTACTGGTACTTTAGCGATGTAAGCAGTAGAAACTGAGTTATGGAAGAACAATTAAAGACTTGAAGTTGAATGCTATATTATTTCACAAGGTTTATAAAATCGGCCCAAATTGGGTTTTGGTGTGCTTATGATCAAATCAGGTTACCTGTGAAAATGGCATGAGAACTGAGAATTGCTTTTGATATGGTTGAAGTCTAAAAGTTTCTATTTTAAAGCTGAACTAGGCAAGATTTTTATATAAAAATCCAGCTGTCTATCCAGTTTAAAATCTTAAAATCTTCCTAGTGTTGACATCCCTGCCAGATCCACTAAATCACTATGAATCGTGATGTAATCAGTTTGTTTATTATCAAGGTTTGATTTTAGGTAATATGCCATGCCTGATCTTTTCTTTTTCAAGTGGCATTTGTCACTGCAGCATTCATATTGAAGGTGCAAGACTGTAACAACATTCAATATTCAATATTTTGAAGAAAAACATTGAAACATGCCCTCCCTGTACTTCCTATGATATATTATATAGTACATAGCTATATATAGCATTAGCTGAGGGTTTGTGCCCCGCAATTTGAAAAAAACATTGGACATGAGCCATTTCTATAGAAGAAGGTATATCTCCTGTGAGAAATTCCCCATAGTTTGTATTAGTGCGCAGTACATTGCATATGCTAATATTCTAAGGGGATAGCAATGCACTGCCATACCTGGAGGATCTGATTCAATCAAGGCCGAATTCAATAAATCTATCTGACAGACTGAGACAGAGTAGAGGCTTTTCTATTGTATTTCTATATGTCGAGCCTTCTAATGAAATTCACCACAGTGGTACATTTGGGTCTTCGGGGTATTTGATTTTGTTTTCCAATTGTCGATAAATGATACGATGATGGTTTTGTTTGGTCTGGTTGCTCCGGCTCAGGTGACGTCTCATAATAGGATTTTGGGGTGAATGAATGTCTGCACCTGGGTGTTGATTAGAAGAGGCTGATAGGGAGAAAGAAAGAGAGAGAATGTCCCATGACCGCCTTGATTAGAGTTCAGGCTACAAAAACCACGAGTGCATTTTGTAATCATGTCATTACCCGGCACAATCATGACATCATTTACCTCATTTAATGAGCTAGGAAGTAATTTCAGTACTCCCTTCCGCCACATACACAATGAGTCACTAACTCTCCTGTATGAAAAATGGTGGATTTCAGATTCGGTTTGTTGGTGATTGCATTATTATTTGGTACAGCATTAGAATATAAACTGTTTGTTCTATGGGACCTCCTTTGCTTTGAGCTGTTTTGATTGAACCAATTTCCAGGGTGTAACAGTGTGCGTGCACACGCACACACACACACACACACACACACACACACACACACACATTGTTCCCTGGAGCTGGTGATGTCATTTCTTAGCGCTTGACTGGAGCCGGTTGCTGCAGTGTGGCAGCAGGGACCTGGCTTTCTCTGTCACTGTTCAACGGCGACACACACACGCAGTACACAGCATCATATGGGCCACGGGTAGAGGGAGGAAGTGGTGCAGTAGCCATTTAATCCCCCCTTGGCCTACTTCCTGCTCTGTGCCATGCTGGGCAGACTTGAGATTCACCGTACCCCTGTGACATATACACACATGCACACACACACACACACACACACACACACACACATCCAAATACGCAAGTGGGCGTGTGCGCAAACGTGTGAATCCTTTATTTAGATCCACAACATTACAGATATAACGGATAAAGGTCGTGTCCGACTGCACACACAAGACGCATACATGCATTTGCATATCAGCAGATACACACACAAACACACAGAAAGGTATTGACACACACTTGCCTAACATAACACAAGCTGGTGCAGGCATAACTGAGCATAACGAAGTACAAAAAACAGTGTGAACAGAACAGAGCATTTTGCAGTCATTGCGTCCAATATTTATTGATTCATGAACTCAAAGGCTTAAATTGCTGTCATCTGCAAATCCAGTGGCACAAAAGTGCCTAAGCATTTCACATTTTGATTACAGTAATGATTTTCATAGAAATACACGTCCATTTTTCTGCTGTCTATCACTGATTGATATAACACACGGTCAGTTCATGAAAGTTTTTGCTGTTCTAAACACCTGGTGCCTGGTAGCAAACCTTTATTTTTAGGTTAGGATGGGAGATGAACATTCAAAAAGTCTACATAAAATGCTTTCACTAATTATTATAAACTACACTTGTATAGCACTTTTTCAACAGTTACAAATTACTTCATAGACAACAAACAACGATAAACAAAAGGTAATTCTACAAATGCAGGACATAAATGAAAAAGAAGAAAACAGGCAAATGCAAAAATAATTTGAAAGCTTGCCGATAAGAAAGTGATTTAAAAAAAAATCCTGGCTGGACAGCAAAGACCAGACCTAGATGTGAAAGTATTTGGTAAAATCTTACAATCAGTGTCTCCTGAAAATCAATTCTTCAGGAACTAAAGGAATATACCTGGTTATTATACGGCTACATAGATTCAGGATTGGGAATGCACGGTTGTTCATGTGTTGAAATTATGTTTTTTTTTTTTTTGCTGCTTCCAGTCCTGCAGCAAATTCACTGTTCTTGGTTTATTGATTAGAATAAATCTGCCTGCCTTTCATTCTCCTCTCCATCTGCACACACATACACACATGCTTTCACTTGCTTACCATGTCATCAAATGATACACAACACACACACACACAAAAAACACACTTTCTGTCTGATACGCTGCCTTCCATCTGCAAAGACACACACATAACCTCAACCTCACACATACATGCAGAAACCCCCCCCCACACACACACCATACTTTCTCCCATGTACAGTCACACACACCATAATCACAGGCCCACCCACCCACACATCATCCAGCACCCACCAACTCCCTCTGTCTGTTGTCCAGCATCCTCCCCTCCTCCACTCTCTGCCATTAGGGCTAATTTGCCTGCCGGTGATGCTCCGGTCCCTGCCATCCACCGAGTGGCATTATGGATAAATGTTTTGTTACCATGGCACCAGGGACCGGTCGCCCCTGGTAGCCACTGCGGTTGGCTGGCCCGTGATTATTATGCCTTACATAAGCTAGCAATTACAAAGAAAGCCTACATCTCGGAGCCTACAAAATACATAATGGCCTACAATAATACATAATTGTCGTAATTGCCGTTGTCATTACGCCCCCATCGACCGGTCGAAAGGAGTCTTTTGGCTGTGCCTGTATACTGTATCGAACAAAAAAAACAGAAAGGACGAGTTCAGAGATAGAAAAATCGAGGACAGAGCGAAACATCATTGAGTGCTGCTCTTAGTTTCAGCTGCAAAAAAGTGAAGCCTTAAAGCAATACATCAAGTTTTCAGTAGATTGTCCTGTTGGTCAACTTAGCTGTTGAGTGATAGAACATATGAGAACAGAATGCTTAAGTAGATCATTGGCTCCTCCACTGCTAACTTTGCTACCTTTAGCATAGACTACGTTGAGTGATAGTAGGCTCCATGTTAACACTTTAGCATATAATAATAGTGATAGTAGGCATGCTAACACTTTAGCATACACTATGTTGAGTGATAGAAGGCTCCATGCTAACACTTTAACATACAGGCTCCATGCTAACACTTTAGCATACACTATGTTGAGTGATAGTAGGCTCTGTGCTAACACTTTAGGATATAATATATTGAGTGATAGTAGGCATGCTAACACTTTAGCATACACTATGTTGAGTGATAGTAGGCTCTGTGCTAACACTTTAGCATATAATATGTTGAGTGATAGTAGGATTTTTAGCCATAAAAATGTGTTAGGGGTTTATTCATGAACTTTACATTTTACTCAATACAGCAGATGTAGCCATGTCTTATTTTTGGAAGTATTTCAGGTTTTCAGGTTAGCAACCATGTATTCATCCGCTGCACAGTGATTTTTAGCTGTACACAGTCTGCCATCGCCCATTTTGATTTTCAAAATTGATCTCAACTTTCAACTGGCTCTTTTTCCTCGATCCACCGATCTGTACAAAGGAGTGATGTTATTAAAACTCACAAGGAAATACCAGATATAATGATATTTACTTACTTTTCTTGAAAAGAGTGAGAGAACGTGCCAACAGGATGCACTAATTTCACTTGTTCACCGTCTGGTTTTCTTGACACAAGTGACAATGTCTTGAAATTGAGGCAGATCAACAACTGGTGACAACTCGTGTCTGCAGGGAAAATAAGTGCAACAAGAAAAATATACTTGATGATTATGATCCCATTCTTTTCAGACACACTGTAGTCTCAAGATTATTTTGCCTAAGTCTTGAAAATGAAAAAGGTTGATTTTCATTGGAAACAAGGGAAACTATCTTACCCCATTGAGAGATTTTGTTAATTTATTTTGTTAAGACACAGTTCTAGATTACATGAGCTGATGAGATGTTTTCTGATATTAGATTTTTTTTTTTTTTGCAATCATTGGGGGGTCAATGTTTTAAACCTTATTAAATGTCTATGCTGATGAAGACCATAATCACGTCTGGTCTGCCCCTTTGGTCTCAGTTGTATTGTCTCACACACACACACACACACACACACACACACACACACACACACACACATACACACACAAACACACACACACATACCCGCACACACACTAATACATGCAGGCATACACAGGGAGAAAAGCAGTGAAGATGAGATTGAGATGATTAGCTAGGTCATCTCTGGCCCTCTGGCTGTGCTGCTTGACTCATCACACACGCTCACGTGCACGCACATACACACACACACACACACACACACACACCCCTTCACTCCGACACATATTCTATCTGACCAAATAGAAACTAGTATTCACACAAACAAATCAAATCAAAGTCGAGCCCAGATAGCACTTATCAGCTTCAGTCTGAAGATCCCTGCACATCGCTCAGTAGATAGACTGCTGTGGATCCACTGCTGCCTGTTCACCTGAGGAAATGATGCCACCCTGTGGGCTAGATCACACACTGCAGTGGCTCCAATCTTTCACAATGCTCCACTGAACGTCTCTTGGCAAGACCATGTGACAGAAATAGAGTGTAGCCTACAGTATGCTGAAAGTGTATGGCCAAGTGTTATGGTCGTTAGGGTTAGACCGATATATGGAGCCGATATTGTCGTTTTATTAAAAATCAGATGTGGTCCAGACAGTGTCGTCCACCTCTGATATGATGATACGATGCAGTTTGATTGTTTACATATTTCGAATTGATCAGTTATGGAAATTGTGTTATAAACTAGGGTTACACTGATATATCAGCCTGATATTGGCCTATAATCAAAAATATGATACCAGCAAGTCAATGTCACCTACTAGTTACCAACTACACTGGTTGTCTATGGGAAGAGCTTAACCTAAATTAATTCTAATGAGACAGATTCCACACAAGCATGAACATATTTATTATTATTATTATTATTATTAGTATTAATATTATTATTATCCTGAATCCTGAGTTTTACTGTCCAATGGCAGTTTTTGGCATGAACATGTATATTGAATATCGGCATGAAATATTGATTATCAGCCTCCACCTAAACCAGTCAAATCCTGTTGTATTATATATGTGTATTATACGGCTATGCTTGTGTGTATGTACTGTATATATGTACATGGTCTTTCAACCCTCTCTGATTCTGTTGTTTTAGCCACCACTTGAATAGCCAGACTCTGAATAGCAAGCCTCCAGTGTGTACACACACACACACACACACACACACACACACACACACACACACATTCACCCAACACACTCCTCGCAACCAGGCTGTGGCTTTGGTGGCAGTCGATGCCATCCTTGAGCAGTGTTTGAGAGTCTGGTCTACTCTCCTCTATGACCTGGCAGCCAGTCATTCCTGGAGAGCCACACACACACACACACACACACCTACACACACACACACACACACACACACACACACACACACGCACGCACGCACACACATGCACACGCACACACACACACAAACTGGAGAGCTGTGGGCAGTGGCAGTAGGCAGAGATTTATGGGCGAGGCAGACAGCTACGGATGATTAATGTTTGTGTCACCCAGTGCCTACACACACACATGCACACAAACACTCACACACACTCTCACTCTCTCTCTCTCTCTCTCTCTCTCTCTCTCTCTCTTATGCACGCACACACACACACACACACACACACACACACACACGACTGGGACACCTAAACTCACAGAATTACACATACACGTGTCCACATACAAAAACACGTAAGTGCAGACAAGCTGTTACAAACTGATAGTAGGCTCCATTCTAACACTTTAACTTACACTATGTTGAGTGATAGTATTTACTATTTGTTTGTTATTTATTATAAGAATAAAAATGCTGTTAAAAATATGTATGTTAAGAATTCATAAATACATAATAAATCACTTTTTAAGCCACAGTGAAAATGCTGCCATGGATGGAAGTATCGTATACCGCACTTAGGCAATTGTGTGTGTGTGTGTGTGTGTGTGTGTGTGTGCGTGAAGAGGTAGATATTATACCTCTCAGGACACACACACACACACACACACACACACACACGCAGTAGAGCTAGCCCTAGTAGTTCAAGTGTATTTGCTCTGAGGGGTGTGGGACGCCTCCTGGGTCATATTGTGTTACATTGCTCATTCACAGACACAGATGAGTGTGTGTGTGTGTGTGTGTGTGTGTGTCATAGCAGAGGTCTGGCTGAGGAGATAATGCGCTGATGGATTTCTATCATCCTGCCGTCGTCAAACATTTTCAATCTCACTTTCACTTGCTCGCACGCGCACACACACACACACACACACACACACACATAAATACATTCACATAGCTACGTGAAGCAGTTCGATCTTTACATTTCACACAAAAACTTGCATACATCTGTCCACCCCTGTCTTTGTGTATACATATGTATGTGTGTGTGTGTGTGTGTGTACATGTGTGTGTATTCATGTGGAGTGTGTGTTGGGGATCCCTCAACCCCCCTATCAGTCTCTGCTAATGCTTCATTCTCATGTTAACCTGCAGCCTGCGTCTGCAGCTCACTGATAAAGTGCCCTTCCCATGTTGAAAGGCCCTTTTCTTATTATTGTTTGGAGGCGGCAGGCACCTGAAAGTGACTTGTCATCTTGTCAGTTGCCCCCACCACCACCACCCCCCAACACACACACACACACACGGATACATGCCGTACCACCCCCCCCCCACCCCGAAAACCCCCATTTTATATATGATATATGCACTCTTTCATCAACAAGCCGTGATGGGTGTAAATGTGTACTGTAACGCTGTCAAATGCTTTGTGTGCTTACCTGTATGTGTGTGTGTGTGTGTGTGTGTGTGTCTGCTGGGTTTCAGATATGGCTTAACAGATTCCTTAAAAGCCTTTTTTTCCCCTCCTGTGCACCTCTGAACTGCAATCAGTCAAACAGACAGGCCTGTTTTGAAGACTGCTTATGATGTGAAAGGATAACAGAGCAATGGTGTGTGTCCGCGTGCGCCTGTGTGTGTGTGTGTGTGTGTGTGTGTGTGTGTGTGAGAGAGAGAGAGAGAGAGAGAGAGATAGTGGAAAAGAGGGGCAGAGCGTTAAATAAGTCGTAAGAAAGTGAAATCTCTCAATATATCCTTAAGTTGTGACTTTATGACAATGTGTGATTGGATAGGAAAAATCCTGCAGTCCTATAGAAATGGAACTGGATCAATATCAGTAAAATATGTAATGTGCTGTGACAAAACTACATAGATGACAAAGAAAAGGCACTTCCATTTGGAACGAAACTGACAAATGGTATGAAGAGCAAATCAACACTAAATCACATAGTTGGGTCATTGGTGCGCTCCTCTCTATGGGTTGAAACTTTCAAGCATGTTGCACTTATTCCTATCAGTGATGTCAAATCAGGTATTTTGCCTTTGTCAGCTGATGTGTAACACTTGGTGTGACATCACTAATTGGGGTGTGGCCAGAAGTGCAACATGCTTGCAAGTTTCAACACCTTGGCAACACCTTTGGTGGTAAGCGGTCATTGCTTTGGTGTGTTGGCACTCAGTATAGGCACTGGCCCACAATACTGTAAGAATAAAGACACTCAATGTAGAATGTGGCTTCTTATATTTATTCTATCTCCTTATAGTTATTCCAGACAAAACTCTGTTGTTGCTTACGTAAAACGCATCACTTCCTTTTTCCGGGAAAGAGAGACCCTGTCATAGGGGTTTAGAGCAGAAAATGAACTGTTTATAGGTTGAATCACTATTGTGTGGTATCAATTGGCGATAGAGAGCAGCAAAACGATTTGTTCATTTGAAAAAGTTGTGGATTACCCCTTTAATATTTATTATATTGTGGTTTTTTTTGTAGTTTTCAAGAGATTTAAAGGATAAGGCTGGTGTTTTTTAATACATTTCTGTCAACAAATCCTATGAAAATAACAAAATCCGCAATGAATTTGTTTTGCCAGCAAGTCTCGTCCATGTAGCCGGTGCCCAATGAAGCCATGTCTCAGTAGCCATAGAACTCCATTGTATTTAAAAACGATTAAAAACCCGTCAAAGAGCCATGCCTTTGCTCTGGGCAGCATATTTCATCATCACGATGCACCGGGCCAGCCAACTTTTTCCTCAAACAACTTAATAAACACTTTGCGATCTCAGGAAAGTAGTTCTGTAGCACCGAAAATAGTCCCCGCCGTAATGAAGAATTTGCTCCCATTTGAATTTGATTTGGTAATAACTACAACAGTCTGACTTTTCGTGGTAACAGTTAGTGATTTTTAAAATTGAAACTATGTCTTTGTGAGCTGTATTTCAAGGTTTTTAGCTTACAATTGGAGCCAATGACTTCTGGGTTGAAGGCTGAAAAGGGAATGTGAGAAGTAGAGCAAATGCATTGTTGACTTTGTTATTTTCATAGGATTTGTTGACGGTAAGAAATGCATTAAAAAACACCAGCGTTATCCTTTAAGTCTTAAGAGGCGCCCCATCAACGTCTCAGCGACTCAATGGAAAGACCTCAACCTGTATCATCGCCTATCTCAAGATGGAGGGAGAGGGGGAAGACGGAGAGAGAGAAGAAAGATGAGAGGGAAATGTCAGCCGACCTGACGCCTCATCAGCGGCTCCGCAGGAATTAACAGCCTGACATTTTCGCCCTGACGTCCGTCCCACTCCGAGATGACAATGTTGCTCGATGGGCCAAATTGCAAAGTATCCGTTTCTATTTATGTCAGCACGAGTCGCCGTCTCGCAGCGTCGTGTGATGTTTGAGAAAATTACAGGGGTACAAACTCGATTTAGGTAATGAAAAATGCATCGGGGGTCAGCGGTGATGAGATTTGCGTTCACTGTTGTTTTCAAGGTCACTCTTGAAGTCTCTGACGGCGGCGGCTTTATCTCGCTCCGGACAACATTTGGACTGTTAGGTCTTTGATGTGTGTGTGTGTGTCGGGTTAAACCTGCATGCCGTATTTAACGGCTGGAAAATAGAATCATGCATTTGAAAGGTGGGGACTTGACTTGACTTGGGTTCTGGTGACTCAGGACTTGACTTTGATTTGTACTTTGATGACTTGAAAAGGTTTCTAAAGTCTTGACTTGAGATCTTGTGTTTGTGTAAATGACTTAGATTGAAAGTGATGAGATTTGTTCCACCAGACGACTGAATTTAAATTCTGTTTTCTGAATTTGTATGGAATGATTGAATTTTTTGAAGTTGAAACTGATTCTAGAAATCAAACTCATGATGCTCTTCCCAAGTTTTTATCCTATTAAAACCATATTGCAATGAAAAGTCCTAGATTCGTTTTTTTTTAAGATATTACACTGATACCGGACTCTTGATTTGTTCTGACTTGACATGGACTTGACTTGGACTTGACTTGGTAATCTACATTCAGACTTGGAACTTGACTTGAGACTTGTGCCTCAAGACCTGAGACTGACTTGGGATTCGAGCAAAGTTGACTTGGTCACACCTCTGATTTGAAATCAAATTGTTTTCGTATTGAACACATTTGCATTGCATAACCCACTATTAGGAGTCCTTATAGTCAAGAAAAACCTGTCAAAAGTGTATGGTCATGGTGCATTCCCAAACCAGCAGCTGTAATAGAATGGGAAGCACACAGTATTGCCAGAATAATGTTCAAATGAGTTCATTTGATGTTCATTTTATTCTAAAGTTTTAGCTATATTAACCTACACTAGGGTTAGACCGATCAGTTTGTCAATGTATCAGACCAATATTGGCCTTTTATTAAAAATTGGATATCAGCCAGTCAGTGTCGTCCACCTCAGATATGATGGAGGTTCCTTCTAAAACCTGCAATGAAACCTGCCTTACTCTTCTTTAAAGAACTGCTAAAGGAATTTCACTAGTATGGCCTTCAGTGGAGAGTTTTAGTGTCCCATGACGGTCTAAATGCTGTTTCAGAGGCTTTTCCACCCTGATAAGAATACAATTCTGGGGGAAACACTGAATACTTTGAAAGATTGAAAATTGAAAGATATTGGATATCATCATAAAATTTTCTTCAATCCAAAAATATTGGTATCAGCCTTCAAAAATGAATAGCGGTCAAACCCTAACGTACACACCCACAGTTTTGACAGTAGTCTTCATCAGAGGTGTTGCTCATTGCACAATCAGTTATGTACAGTAGTGTTAAAGGACCCCAAAATGAAAATTCAGTCATCATCTACCACTGAACACCGAGTTAGCCCCCATAGTTCCATCTCAGCCTTCTCCCAAACTACTGAAGTGAAGTGAATGGTTAGTTACGGGGAGTTAACTTTTTTCATTTTCATTTTGGGGTGAACTATTCCTTTAAAAAAAGGTGGGTGAACTGTAACCTCTACTGAGTGATCATCATAAGGCAAGCAACCTCTATAGCAACAAAAATCTGAAAAAAAAGCAGAAAAGCATCAAATTCTTTTTTAAATTTTTTAAAAATTTTTAAAGACAAGCCGATACATATAACTTAAATCATACAGCTTAGTTTGATACTACCTACTATGGTGTATTCTATAAATTTATGTCATGTTAAATGGAAACGGTGGGTAAACTGAGTCAAGTTGGGTTAACTGAGCTGACTCTTCTCAAGCTACAACTCAGAGTGTTTTGGAGTAGAGACTAGGGCTAAAGACAAGACAGCTTACTGTGTCACAGTAACCTACATGTGGAAACAAATCCACCTGATCACACTATTCACTTTTACTGAGAACGTTACTGAATGGATCTACAGCCATGTGTGAAGTGCACTTAAGTAAATAATGTAAATGCACAAATAAACATTCAATGTGTTCATAAAGGCAATCTCCATATCAACTGATGGAGCAGCTCCAGGTTTTGTCATTGCCTTGGTCTTCTGTAACTACAATATTGACTGAAGGGTTCAAGATCATCGGAATGTACATGAATTGCTTTAAATTCTGGTTTAGAAGATTAGAAGTGGGTTGGATTTGACGATTAAGGAACACAGTCTAATGTAGTAAGTCTATTTATTTACTATGACCACTTTGATCTCTGTTTGACCTCAACACACATACTATTATATAGTATATATAATCCCCCCATTGATGAATGGCTAAGGCTTCGGAGTTTGGGATGATATCCTAGCCGCTGGCAGAAATGTATGACTTTATTAGAAAAGAAGAAAGGAAGGAATATGAGGGGAGGACGGGGGAGGGAATGGAGGGATCGATAGAGGTAAAGGTGTGGAAGGCAGGAGATAAAAATCCAAGGTCTGCTTGAAGAGATGAATAAGCCTGACTCTGAGATCGATGCTACGGTGGATTCAGTAATGCTACACTTATCTGTGAGATGCAATGTCCAAATTAATGGATAAAAATATGAAAGGGGTGCAAGGAATACACGGTTTGAGTTAATAGCCCATATGACATTTCCACTGAAGTGTCACAGAATACATAGTTGTTGTTTTTTTTTATATACAATTTAAATTTCTCCTCACCACCCATTCCTAGAACATCCAGTCAGGTATCTAGCATATGACGATAGTCGACTCTGACATTTATACTAATATTTAGATTAGAGGGAAATAATTTGCTGATTTTCCTACGGTTGGATTGGTGAACTTTTAAATGTTTTGATGTTAATGTTTTGCTTCTATAACTACTGCAGTTTCATAAAACATATGAAAGAATCAGCAAATACAACTATAAACAGTTAATTTATAATTTTTATACCAGCTGTGTTAAGTACATTAAACACAATATTCGCAAACAAAAAACAAAAAACGGCGATGTTGTCAAAGTAACATATTCCCTGTATGCAAAATACTTTTTTTTCAACTTAGATAACATAAATATGGCCACCAAGTTTGACCTGCTGCTTTTTAACACAAATAGCTGGTCATTTAGAAAGGCTTTTCAGATATACATTGTCATTTATATTTTATAGAGTACTTAACATGGCAAAATAGTGAAAATGAAAAGCTATTTACAAAATAGTATGTAGGACATCTGTGAAAATTTTAGATTTTTCACCATACACTTAATATTTTGTAAATAATACATATCAAAACACATTTTTACAAATCCCCTGTAAATTACCAACTATTCGTAATACAGAAAGTGTCAGCATTTGTGTCCATTTTCAACATATAAAATGTCATTCAGAAGGGATGAAAGGACATTTTCTTTCCTATTCACTTGTACAGTCTCACCATAATATGTTCTCATCTGCTGTTAAAATATGTACCGGTAATCAGAACAAATTGTGTGGCATCCCTTGCAGTAAAAACAGCATTTTACCCAAAGTTTTTTTTTCACTCTGTTCAGAAACAGTTTGGGTCATATTATAATAGTCTGCTCTTGACTTTAGGATAGAAGAAGCATTTTGCTGCCGATTAAGTAAAATAAAAAAATAAAAAAATCCCTGCCTTTTTGTGGGCAGGCAGCCGGTTTTCTGTCCATACTGTACCAGGAACAGCGATAACACTGGCTGGGCTGTTGAAGACTGTCAGCCATGGTGAGGAAATTAAGGATGTCATGTCTGAGTGCTTATGCCAACAGCTTGGTGACAGAGAGAGGCATTAAGCCTGGCTCTTACACAAACTCTATTAAAGTCGAGATGAAACGGCATTTCGAGAGTATCTAACTTCCGTATCGTGACGTATTTCCGAGTGAAACAGGAAAGACAGGCGGGACATAACGTTGGGAGGAATTTGATTTGAACGTTGAAAAGTGGGTGTGCTGTTGCTAGCTAGCTAACTAATGAATCTTAGCCTCTTAGCTCTGTGCGCTAAAAGTTGAAGATTGATTGATGGGTGGATGTCATGATATTATTGGTTGAAATTAGTTACGGGCATGCTTACGTAAGCACACGGCATATTTTGTTTTACAGGAAGAAAACATGATTGAATTTTGATATAAGAATACAATGAAATTGATTTTTGGTATTTGTTTTGGCATATATTGTTAAATAGGTGCACAGTATGACCGGGGATGTGATCTAAAAGGGTTAAAAAGGCATTTTTCATTTCATCTCGTCTTTAATGCCTGGTTTTAGTGTCTCTGCAGGATGTGTGTGTGTGTATGTGTTAAGTACAGTACAGCATATGTGTGCAAAACGACGTATATGAGTGTGTACAAGTCTGTTTAGAGGGAAGAGTACAGTATACGGTGCGTGTATGTGTCTTTGTATGTGTGACACTTGTACTGTTGTACGGCAGCCTATAGAGGACATAATTATTATTTTTTTCTCTTTTGTTACGTTGAGCTAACAACTTTATCCCGTTATCACGACAAGCTAACTTGTTTTCCTGTCATACCAACTTAATTATCGCTTTATCTTGACAAAAGTCGTTCTTGTCATAATCACTTTTTATTCTTATTATCATGACATAAGAAAAGTTCTTTTCTTGTCTTAACGACTTAATTATCTCATCATCTTGACAAAACAAAAGTTATTCTTTTGTCATAATCACTTTTTATTCTTATTATCGTGACATAAAAGTTGTTTTCTCGTCATAATCGCTTTTTATTCGTATTATCATGACATAGCAAAAGTTTTCTCGTCATTATGACTTATTTTATCACATGCATTAACCTGACAGCTAGAACTAGCGCACACGGTTGCCACATGTTAGCATGCCACGGTGCTGCCTTATGATTGTCTATTATTTACAGACATAATGCAGTTTCTGCCTGTGATAAACCATGGTCAAAATAAAATTGGATGCATTCTAGACTCATTCCTACAACAGTCTAGAATGAACTCACACTAACACTTGTATAGACCTACAATATAATCTCATTATGACAAGAAAACAACTTTTTGTTGTGATAATAAAAGGTAAGTCATTATAACGAGAAAACAACTTTAATTTGTTGTGATAACGAGAAAAATTAAGTCATTATGATGAGAAAACAACTTTTATTTTGTCATGAAAATCCAGACAACAAAAGAGAAAATAAAATGTTTGTGTATGTCCTCTAGGGACTGCCATGTTGGGCTTATTACTCAATAAAACTTATACATGACTCATTACTTGTTGCTCATTTATTACTTTGCTTATTACCGACTTGGTACAGTAATTTCTTACACTGCTAGTTACATTACTTGTCTGTTCTACTGCCAGAATCTGTGATTTCATCCTCTCTCCCTTCTAAAATCAGTTTCCTCTCTCTCTCTCTGAATAATCAGGAAATACAACATGATGTCCAATGTTCTGTTGTCCTTTTACTGGATAAAATCAAAGTAGTAGGATTACTTCCACCCAGAGAAAGCCAAGTTTTTCACCAATTCTCATCAAAGTAGTGGGAATACTTCCTCCCAGAGAAAGTCAACTTTTCCACCATTTAAGCATTGCAGTATGAGAGAATGACGGTTAAATATGATGAAAACAAATCAGGGGATGAGGAAGGGATATCATGTTTTTTGGAAGATTCAACTTCATCTGATATTTAGATGGCATGATAACAAACAGTACTTATTTTTTTTAATATTATCACCAAAATTGAAATAATAATTTGTTACACTACTTGTCACTGCTAGCTATGCTACTAGCTAGTTAGCTTTTTTGACTCATAAAATACATTTCTTACCATAGCTATTATATTATTTAGTTAGGCTAGGCTATTCAAAATATTATGGAGCAAATTTCAGAATATGAAGAAGATGAAGAATTATTATCCCAATGTGCAGAAAAGGGAAAGGATGTGTATAATAGGGCTCGACTGATATGGGCCTTTGAAGGCCAATACTGATACCGATATTTTTGGACTGAAGCTGTGGATAGTTGATATTTTGTGTCGATATTCAGTATCTATAAATTTGACCATTTTCAAGTCAAGTATGGCTATTCAGTGTTTCTTTTGATTCCTGGTTAGAGTTAGGTTAGTTCTGCCAAAATGTAGCCTATGGATGCTAACTGCAGACGTTTCTATGGTTACAGTTCTGCTACAGTGTAGCTATGGATCCTAGCTACAGATGTTGCAGCACTACACTTTAGCTTGTAATAAGATCATTGTAAATCAATATTTTGTGTCAAATGATTAATGTCTTCAGTAAATAGCCATGTAATAAACAGGGTAATGTACAGTGAGCCTCCGCTTTGCATCAGAGTCTTGCTTCATTTTGCAATAATGACTGGCTCACTGTAGGCTACATAAATCTTATGTTATTAAAATGATTCCGCTTATACTGTATTTTAGCAATAGCTAGACAGAATGTGTTTGGAGAAGGATGACTCTGAGTGCAGTTATTACTATGGAAAATATGAAACCCCTTTGAGATTGCCTATTTCCACTGTGGAAATAGATGTTTTGTTAGTGAATCCCTGGGCCCTGTTTTTAGTATCAAGTTGCATCCTTCTTGAAGGGATAATGAGGGTTAGGTTTAGACTAGTTCACTACAGAAAAAACTTAATTGATTGAATATATTGATTGAAATTTCATCCAATGATTGGATGAAGAGAAACAGGTAGTTTAGTATGCTACCATCTGCTATTGAAATATTGTATGTTATCAGTACAAATTACATGACAACCCTTGCAGTAAAAATAGCTTGCTTTGGTGACAGTTATTTGTCATGTCTGTCAGTCTTGTTGTTATATAATGTTTTTTTTTAAGTGGAAATCCATGAGATGCTCCTACTGTGGTGTTTTTGACTTTGTCTCCATTTTTGGTGCGTTCATTGCTGTAATACTTTTGGAATTTCTGTTGATGGAGTTTGAGTTTCTGTAAGTGTCTGTTCATCCATGGTGGCTATCGCTGCTCATGCTAAATATATATTTATTATATATACTATACTGTTATATACTATTTTTGTGGCTTCATTCAAATGGCCTCATTCAAATGAATGGGAAGTAAAAATCCGAATGCTACAAACTCGTTCAGCTGCATCTGATCTTGGTGATTAGTTTATATTCTGGTTTTCAAGTGCCAAATAACCCCCATGTTAAAACTAAGTGGAATATTGCTTTAATACTTGCTGCGCAGCCAGTCGCCCACTGGGACCATATGAAATTGAAACCTGAACTTGCTTTCCGCTCTGTTGTTTGTGCGTCTGAAGAGACTGCCACCTCTGTCGGGCATTTGTTCTGGAGGAGAGTGAGGCGAAGCCGCTCCAGGGGCCCGAGGTATTTATGATCAGTCAGAGCAGGAAAAGGAACGGGAGCTTCTGCCCTGCGAGCTGTTGCAGCGTGGTGAGAGGATGGGATGGAGGGAGGGAGGGAAAAGGATGGATGTGGCAAAACGAGAAGGAGAGGAAAAGAGAGAACGAAAGTGAGAGAGGGGGAGAAGAGGAAAAAGACAATCTTCCATCCAGTCCCCGGGCACCTTAAGGGATGAGTTGATTTACTGTCAAATCTGCTGGCGGATTATCGATAATCTCAGCCAGGCCCCTCAATCTACCCACACAGCGCCGGGTATACACTCAGACAAAACCCTAGGCGAGGAAAAGAGGGGGATACATTATTATAAAAGAGAGCAAAATAGAAGAGTGAGAGTGTGTGTTTGTTTGTGTGTGTGTGTGTGTGTGTGTGTGTGTGTGTGTGCGTTCATATGTATTTGTGTTGCCCCAAATATAACCAGAGAGAGGGTGTTTCTCTGCCCAGAGAATTGGAGAAAAAAAAAAAAGCCTTCAATTTTCCACTCGAGCAGATTTCAATTTGCACACACATCCCCCTCCGCGACTCCATCCTCCCATTGTTATTGACAGCATTTAGGGCTGCTGTGATAAAAGATTGGCCACTTAGTGTTTTTTTACTCTTTTGTTTTGCACCGTCGGGGAGGACACTCGCTCATACGGGAAACTGCGCTTGTCCACAGTCAACCAGTTTTATGGTAACGGAATGTAAACTGGATTTGGGCCTGAAAGCAGTACGGAAAGATTTAGGGTTTGTCTTTGGGGTTGAAAATAAAGATGGAGGCTTTTCTGCATTTTCTTCCATTTTGGTCAGCCCAGCCCTATCCCATAATGCATTGCGCACCCACCATTTGGCCGCATCGCTCTCTGGCGGCGTGTAATGACGTTGAAGTTGAACCACGTCTTTATGAATCTTTATGAAATGGTTTATGGGTGGGAGAATGGTGGAGGGAGCAGTTAAGACAGAGAAATGTGTGCGTGTGTGTGTGTGTGTGTATGTGTGTGTCAACAGACAATGGCAGACAGATCTAGTGCCAAGGCCTCCAAAATTAGCTAAAGGTAGCCAGACGAAAGAGCTGTGTGTGTGTGTGTGTGTGTGTGTGCGTACTCTTTTTGTCAAGCCATTAGCCTGGCTATCAGGCAGAGCAGACCTAGATGCATATGTCAGCTCACTGAGAGTCAATTACCTCTGCCTCAGTCTACTATTGTGTAGCTCCAGCCTGGCCTATTGGTATTCAATACAGGCATATCAATACAGACTAGGCACTGATTCACATGAACTTTGCCAGACAGTGCGCTTTACCAGACAGGGTGCTAAAAAATATCCTGGGCCCCTAATGAGTTGTGGGATATCTCTGAGAGGGCGGTGAAGTGTTTTGTTTTAGTGGCTTGGTTTCCCTGAGAATTTTTTTTTTTTTTACTGATAAGCGAAATGCTAAAAAGGCTATTTTAACGTGAAAAATCCCCATTAAAGCAATCAGATATTTCAGTCATCATAGACAGGTTTGTAAATATTTGTGAGCTCGAACCAAAGTTCACACACAGAAGCGTATTGCATTCATCTTGGAACAAAAAAAGGCAGCTTTCTCATTATTAGGAGATGTTTTCTCGTTTTAATGAGAAAAAGGATCACAAGGCTTATGTTGGTTTCCAATTCAGAAGTCCCTATTTGCACTTAGGGAAAATTTAAAGGAAACCTAAATCCATTTGTAATCCCGTATAACATGCCAATAATTTTTTTTGTTTGTCAACTATGTAGAAAAGATATCACAATAATGAGAAAAGGTCTCATATTTACGAGAAAAAATGTTATTATTACAAGAAAACCTGGCAAAACATTTTTTAAAATGAATACACGACACTTCCATATAAATTGGTGGTCTTATTAAAAGACAAAATGAATGGGAGAATGACTGTGTGGTCTCATGTCTTGTTTGAGTGTCTACCTCCCATTGAGCTTATTTCACTGTAATGCATTTATTTACCTGGAAACACACCCATATACCAATAAAATCACCCTAGGTACTGCCACTGTATCCACAAAGTCAGCCACCCCTTCACTGTCAATGAATGAATCTTATCCTTGACTGAACCATCCAACCTCATAGAGATAATAGGTGATTTTTTTTCCAGAGCGGATTTACCTGAAAATATTGTTTGTAAATGACAGTCTCTCTTTCAAATTGGAAAAAGGACCAAAATATTCCACTTAAGTACAAGTACCGTTACTTTACTAAATAAAAGTAAAAAGTAGCTAATTTAAACTGCACTCAGGGTTACTGAGTTGCTTAAAAAAAAGTCATTGTTACATATGATCTTTGCAATGCAAAAAGACGAGAGGTCAGAATTCAGTATGTAGGCTAATGTTACACTTTTCAGACTATGTTGAGATTTCTAAAAATAAGATTCTGAAAATCACGTCATCATCAACGTCAACCATTATTCAATTACATTGATGTTATTTGGCTAGTAGCCATCCAACTAGTTAGCAAGGCCAGCAAAGTCACAACCAGGCAAACACAAACCTGTAGCTGGATGGTTGGTTTTATGGCTAATGATACTGATAAAGCTACTATCATGGATAAATATGTTACAGTTTGTAACATTTTTTTTTTTTTTTGTACATTTTTGATCAGATGCAATTTACAATAGATCAGTTTCTGATGTAATGCTTATGGAGACAAAATGTGTACTATGTGATTTAAAATGTAGTCAAAACATACTCAAGCAAAACTAAAATTACTGACTTCAAATAATACTCAAAAAACCTACAGTAACAAGAATAAATGTATGCGTCATCAAATCAAAAATGTAATTCTCATACTATCTTTCCCCCCTCTCACAGGTTGTGTACAAGAATAATGACATCCGTCTAGAGTTGTCCCGCCTGGCTCGCATCGTGGACCCCAAGATGAAGATCCAGGGTGAGGTGTCCTACAAGTGTGAGAATGTGGCCACCCTGGACCCCATCTCCTTCGAGACCCCCGAGGCCTACATCAGCCTCCCCAAATGGAACACCAAGCGGATGGGATCCATCTCCTTCGACTTCCGCACCACCGAGCCCAACGGCCTCATCCTCTTCACCCACGGCAAGCCCCAGGAGCGTAAGGAGGCCGCCCGGAGCCAGAAGAACACCAAGGTCAGTTGATAATCCTCAGCCACACTTGCCTATTTCAACTCCACTTCTGAAATCACATCATAAAGCTTGCATTAAGAACTTCTCTAGAAGACTTACAAGGGTACTTTTGACAGGGTTAGTTTAGTTTTAAATACTGAACTTGGCAAATACGGTTTCTGCACTATACACCTTAGAAATGGAACAGACTGTAAAGCACAAGCAAGATTTTAAAGCAAGGATATCTCACATATTCTATCACATTTGCAATCACTTTTTATAATGTATGTCAGTTTATGTCCTTGTATGGTACTGACTGTTTGACTGCTTGAATGTGTGACTGAATTGTATTGTGTCTTTGTCATCTGTATCAATGTTTCTGTTCTAAGGTCCTTCTTGAAAAGAGAAGAATATTTTGACATTTTGACCGGTCACAACACAATGCATAATATCTTTCTCATTCTTAAATAATAGACAATGCCTGCAATTTTTTGAAGTCATGCAATTTAAATACGCCGTTCTCATCAATCCCTGCAATTTTACTGCAAATAAACACAGAAAACACTGCAAGCAGCAGGTAGTGTTGCCAGTTTTTTCAGAAAAGGACCAGAATATGATGGTAATCTCCATGGATGTGTCCTCTTGCCCTCGGCCAGGTGGATTTCTTTGCGGTGGAGCTGCTGGACGGCAGCCTGTACCTGCTGCTGGACATGGGCTCAGGGACCATTAAGGTGAAGGCCACCCAGACCAAAGTCAACGATGGCGCCTGGTACCACGTGGACATCCAGAGAGATGGACGCACAGGTCAGTGTCACTACATCCGTACTTACCTATCTTCTTAAGCCTAGGTCACAGTAGGCAATTTTAATGCCAATTCTAAGCCTGATTGGAATCTGGGCTGTCTGGAATCTGGGAATCAGGCCCAACAGTCAGTGCAGATTATCCTTGAACGGGCTCAAGACAGGCGACTCTGGTAGTTTGGACCGACAGCATTTTTCCCAACATGTTTGATTTTGTCAGGCTGAGTCTGGTCGGACTCATGTAGTCTGAAGCAGTCCAAGATTCACCAAGACTGAAATCTAACAGTGACACTAGCAACAGCCAATGGGAGTTTAGATACAGGGGGAAGAAAAAGCCACGTTTAACAACAATGCCCACTCATGTAGATAATTTATATCGGCAAGAGTCCCAGGTCCACTCCTGATAATTTGCTATACAATTTCATTTGGAATAAATGTGATAAAAAATAGTATAAAATGTCAGCGTGCCTGCATCAATCCATTATGTGGATTGATGCAGGCACGCTGACATTTTATACTATTTTTTATGCAGTTACAAATTAAGTGAAACAAGTCTCATTCTAAATTTCTCATCAGTGATACCATGCACCATGTAGCAAGAAATGATAGAACTGCTATTTTGTAATTGAATTGAACAGTGACCTATTCTGAACGAATGGGAAAATGTTTATGAACGACAGAATCGGTAGTGTGTGATCCCTCTTCTTTATGTATGTGATGGTCATCCTCGTCCCGTCGCATTGTGAACAGTGTGAACAGCCTCCCGACCGGACGGCAAGCTGACCAGCCATTTAGTCTTGCCCTGGTCTTGCAAGACTTGAACATTCTTGCCTGACCTAGGATTTACCTATCTACATATCTTACCTATGTACCCTAACCCTAACCCTAACCCTACCTCCTTGCCTACACACCTCTCTATCTACCCTCTTACCGAACTGTCTACCTACTAGTGATCCTAACCCGCACCCGCCCGACCCGTTCTCAATATTATCTTCAGTCAACCCTAACCCACCCGCGGATATAAACCTGTGGGCATCACTACTACCTACCTACATACCTTGTTACCTCCCTATTTACCTCCTAATTATCAACCAATCTACTAACTACCTTCTTATCTACCGACCTACCTAGTTCTTTATTCCTCCACTCTGCCTCTTCCATGTGTGTGTGTGTGTGTGTGTGTGTGTGTGTGTGTTGTTGCTGGGGGTGAGGTCTTGGACACCATTAAGAATGCAGACAGCCCAGTATCTATGCAGGAGACTGTCACCTTAGCCCAGCTTACAGCTATTGATTACCTGCCAACAACACACACACACACACACACACACACACACACACACACACACACACACGCACACACACACACACACACACACACGTCTCCGACCACTTTGTTCAAGCTCTCCATCAGCCACTGGATGTAGCTGAAGCAGTGTTGAAGAGATAACACACTGTGGGGAAAAAAAGCAAAGCACAACATCCACTCACATACACACTGAGGACATAACGATAAACCACTCATACAGCAGTGATTGCACTGTAAATGCTTTTCCTTGCTCTCTCTCTTTCTCTCTCTCTCTTTCTCTCTCTCTCTCTCTCTCTTTTTTTTACTCAGCAGTATCCTCGCAATCTCGCACATCTTATCCCCACTAATCTGGCTGTGCAGTATATAGTGAGAGAGCCTTTGGGTGGCATATACCCTCTTTGTACCTTTCTTACTAAGAATATCACAAGCTGGGTTTTCATGTTTTTCAAGTTTTTTTTTTGCGAATTATAATTGAATTAGAAAAGATGAATGGAAACTGCAAAATTCAATACATTTTCCTCAATATTGCAAAAATGCAACTTTGTTGATAAAGAAATGTTGTGATAAATAGCAGTGGAAACACATTTGTCAAATAAAGAATGAAGTAGGCTTGGCATGATCAGTCTGAGGAATGCACAAGTCTCATTGCAGTTCAAAATTGGCTTTGAACTTTCTAAAATGTTGTCTGTAAAATATTTGTCCACCACAAGCTCCAGAAATATCATGCGTTTAGTTTCTAACGTGTGTAAGTCTCCATCGTGGTTGTTTGAACATTGGTTGGTACAGTAGAATATAATATAATCTTTTTTTTTGAAAAAACTAAAAACTTTTGTTCATCCAGAGTCGGTTGAATTAGTAGTTCTTTATCAGCAACACCAACTAACAGCTATAATACAAGCTGTATCGCAAGGCCTTCTCAATAACCAGATATTGTTTCTGTTGAGTGTGTTGAGATTCTGAAATAAGATGTGAAACATCATTTTCCACTGCTGTGATAAAGATACGGGTAATAATCTCTCAGAATCTGAGAGATATAGGCTACAGTACAGATATAAGTAAAACTTTGCAACTTCTATAATCTAATTTTGAGATTATAGAAGTTGATTTGTCAAAGTGATACCTCGGGACCTTGCGGAAGTCCCATAGAGTCCCTAGCAAAATGAATAGTGTTTTAATTTCATTATGTTTTCTTTCTGGTCAGTACGATGACACTGTGTATTGAAGGAATGGGTATTCTGTTCATATCTTTACCCACTGCTATAACCCCATTTCAGTAATACACCACTCTGCGCGCATTCAAATCAAAAACTAAATCTGATGGTCAGAGGGACAAAACTTTCGCAGACAGGAGTGTCAGTCTGCCAGCGGTATGTTTCGTTTAGAGTCTGTGGTACGGAAATACAAGCCTCTGTCCTGAGACGACATCCACTAATCCTAATTAGAGATGCACCGATACTACTTTGTCACCGCTGATAGACATTCTGAGGGCCAAACTTTAAATACCAGGCAATCTGTTCTGACTCAGTACTTTTACTGAACATTATAGGCTTAGACGATTCACTGGACAAAAAGTCTGAATAATTTTTTTTTTTTTCGAATAGAGAGATCTAGCGGCTTTGCTTTGATTTCTGATTTGTTACACGTGTCCCTTGGTCTCGGTATCAGTCGAAGGGAAGTTTTCAGATAACATATTCCCGAGGGTGGAAAGATGAATACTCTTACTTCGCTGAAATTTTACTCAAGTAGAAGTCAAATAACTGGTGTAAAAATCTCATTAAAGACTAAAAAAGGTAGCTAATTTAAAATGTACTCTGAGTAAAAGTTACTGAAAAAAAAAATGTTACATAGGGTCTTTCCCATGCAATGCAAAAAGGAGAAGACAAACTAGGTACTGTGGTTGTACTGGGCAGCTGTGAAAATGATGGTCTGGAATCTCTCTATTCTCAGTTGTACCGGACAGCTCCCAGTATGAATGTGCGGAACTTTTTGAACATGAAGCAGGGTGTTGCTGGAAAAGAACATGGAGGTCTGCTGACTTTCCCTGGATAAATAGAAGTTTTAAAAAAAGTATAATAATTAAAGTATTAAAGTAATATATAGTATAAAAGTAATCAAAAAAAGTACACAGAAAAGCTACTTAATTACATCAACAAGAGTAAATTTGTTACTTCCACCCTTGCATATTCCATTTCAGTCTGACATCACCATCACCATCATCATATCTCGTACCAGTACTGGTATCAATGCAGTCTGTTCTGTAATTCCTCCATCCCCACCACAGGCACCATCTCGGTGAACAGCAGGCGGACTCCATTCACAGCCAGTGGCGAGAGCGAGATCCTGGACCTGGAGGGCGACATGTACCTGGGGGGGCTCCCTGCCGATCGCACCAACCTCATTCTGCCCACTGAGCTGTGGACGGCCATGCTCAACTACGGCTACGTGGGCTGCGTCCGCGACCTTTTCATCGACGGCAGAAGCAAGGACATCCGTCAGATCGCCGAGGCGCAGAACGGCGCCGGCATCAAGCCCTCATGCAACAGGCAGACAGGCAAGCAGTGCGAGAGCTACCCGTGCAAGAACCGAGGAGTCTGCAAAGAAGGCTGGAATCGCTTCATCTGTGACTGTACCGGCACTGGATACTGGTCACGCACCTGCGAGAGAGGTAAGTGTGTGTGTTTGTGTGTATGAGGGGCCATGTGGGCTGTAATTCATTCTGGGCCTTTCACATGCATATATTTTTACTTTCACATATACTCTACACTCATATACACGTATTTTCACTCGTATACTCTACTCTCACATACATGTTTTCACTCTCACATTCACATATGATCGATTGATTGATTGTAGAGGTGTGACCAAGTCAACTTTGCTCGAGTCCCAAGTCATTCTCAAGTCTTGAGGCACAAGTTTCAAGTCAAGTCCCAAGTCTAAATGTAGATTACCAAGTCAAGTCCAAGTCAAGTCCATGTCATTAATGTCAAGTGTCAAGTCTAAATGTAGAACAGCAAGTCAAGTCAGAACAAATCAAGAGTCCAGTATCAATTTAATATCTTACAGAAAACTAAATATCTAGGACTTTTCAATGCAATATGGTTTTAATAGGATAAAAACTTGGTAAGAGCATCGTGAGTTTGATTTCTATAATCAGTTTCAACTTCAATAAATTCAATCATTCCATACAAATTTGGAAAACAGAATTTAAATTCAGTCGTCTGCTGGAACAAATCTCATCACTTTCAATCTAAGTCATTTATACAGACACAAGTCAAGTCAAGTCTCAAGTCTCAACAGGAACAAATAATAATCAACATACATACAAATAGAAGTCATACATTTTGATAGACTAAAAAGTAAATCAAACTGCTACAAACAGAACAGTCCGCAAGTTCATACTGTTAATCAACTTTAACATTGCAGTAAACATAAATGTACTTTGTCTTCAAACATGTAGCTTATCACTTGTCAATGTCCGTGGCCCATTTTTCTTTTCTTTTCCTCCAAGTATAGTGGAAACGGAAGTTTAGTGGAAATAGAAGGCAAGATAGTGTATTGGCTCAGAAGCTGGTACAGGCTCTTGTCCAGCCCCCGCGCACCATGGAGGGGGAAATCAAAGACAAAACTTACAGCAAGCAGTTGGAGCAATGGTGTGCACCAGGCATCTGCCCTTTGGTCAAACCACCTAGAAGTGCCCTTTTGATTTGTGACTTTTTCTCCGTTACACTTTTTATTTGAGTGTATAAATAAAGCCGTGTTACGACCCATGGGATCATGGCGATACCAAAATGTCATATTGCTACTGTGTCTCAATAGTTTGAGGCAGAAGTTTTTTTTTTTTTTTTTGAAGAATCACCGCGAAGTTGCAAGCCCAGTATTGTCTATGTGCACCGTCAGGTTTCCTTTTGAGGGGAAAGTTTATAGCCGAGGAGTTGTTCAGGAATAGTGAGGAAGAAGAAGAGTTGTTCAGGAATAGTGAGGAAGAAGCAGCAGTCATCAGTCCCCGAAAGCTGCTGTTCTACTAGCGCGACATTCTCCACAAAGACACTGTAGTGTGACAGGGGCAAAAAACTCCTGGGGACACGGCTTAGAAAAAAATGAGCATGGCTCAAAAAGTAAAGATTGCAGAAGTGCCAAATAACTTCTAGGACTTGTTGTTTTTTTCCAATTATGGCCTAATTTCCCCTATAATCATGCATAGCACTGCTTATTGAGTGATGTATCTACTTAGCTAAAGCTGTTCACATTTTGGGGATATATAAACTTTAATGATATTGTGAAACATGACAACAATATAAGCCAAACTTCAAATGTAGGCACAGGCGAGACAATTAATGATGGACCAGTGCTTAGAGAATCTCATTCATTCTCACCGGCTGCCCAACATAGTTCTGATTGATGGTTGGACCTAGTAGCTCGGGCAAGCGTGTGTGTGTGTGTGTGTGCATAAATTAATATTGGAACAGTATTAATTACCCTTACATATATTGGTGTTGGAGCAGCAGCTGTATTCTTTAAAAAAGGTGTAAAAGCACAACTGAGTGAAAAAGCATATTGTATCAAAAGTCTCTTAAATTGTTGGATTTAATTGCATACTACTGGATGAAGAGTTTAATACACATTACATTGTCAATTTGTGATATCTCCTAGCAATCAGGACCACATTAGACCCCTTTTCCTTGTTAAGCTAGTTGGGGATATTAAGGGCTTCGGTGCAGTGGGGACACCTAGATGGAAGAGATATTGGAAAAGCAAAAAACCGAAATAAGCACTATCACATGCTATTGTCCACTCGGCATTTTCATTGGTTAGTTTCCTATCTCTGGTTGAAGATATGTTAATCAGTGAAATCAGCTGCTGCAGCGTTTGGCTGGAGTGAAACCCTGCAGATGCTTGGGTCATGAAAGCAGTCAACCCAGGACTAGGAACAGCAGACTTCAGTCAAACATGAAGCAGCTTGGACAGAAAGTGAAAGACAATCTGCAGTCTCCCATTCCTAATAGATATGCATGCGAGCAGGTGATTGACTCGTCTCTAGCCACATGTCCGTCCCTATTGACATGAGAGGGTAGTAAAAGGTTAGTGTTCCCTATGGTGTGACTGGTGCAATGTCCCACTCGCTCTTCACCATGTCACTACAGCTGGTGTGTACAGTTTTTAGAATAGCATGAATAGCTGATGACAGTGAGTGACCTCGTCCTCACTAAGGCCTGTGAGAGATACAAAAGAGTACAAAACATGCTCAATTTTTAATCCCTTCAGTGCCGATGTGCGTGCTTTCTTTTCAAGTCTCTTAGCATTGCAAACAGCATTGCAAGCATCTTACATCTGCAAGGCACCTCTTCCCCAAATCCCTATGCAGTGTGCTTCAAACAACAAATTGAATAAAATAGTGTGTTTCCCAGGTCTGGGTTCAATGGCCACCATGTTGACAGGCCTCAGAACCATGCCCCACCTCCTACCTAGAGCTTTTATGAAGCGCTAGGTGAGCTCTGACCGCGCCACATTTTTCAATGCCAGGTAAAGCTCTTGAGATTGTTGTGGTAAATGCTGTATTGTTGACTTTGCTGAAAGATTGATGAACTTTTTCAATCCATTTTCCCTTCAAACTTCATGCTGCCTTGGGCAAAAGCTGTGTTAAACTTATATGGGGGGTTTTGTAGATTGTATCGCTTGTTCCTCTGCAGTATCAGAAAGAAAACCATTATTTTAGGGCTTGCCATGCCAAGATTGAAGAGACCCCTAAGGCCCAGTTTGGAAATGGAGTGTAACACCCCTCCGTTGAGCCCCTGTCATCCCATTGCTAGCTTTGTTTATGTTCTGATTTATAGAATTGAACACGGTTTTTTCACTCTGCAGAACTGCTGGCACCTCTTGGTCAAGATTAGTCAAATTGTTGTAAAAAACCCAAACAAAAAACAACATAATGAGGTGTATTGTAAGCTCCAAAATTTCAGAAAACTTTAGAGAAATATATTCACAAGTCAGAGGCAATTCTTCAAAAAACTGTTCATTTCCAGTGTGTAAAAAAAAAAAAGATGGCTGTCACAATTATTTAAGTTAAATAAGGTGCTTCTAATTTGTCAAATTTCAATTCATATTCACATTTGCATTCACGTTCAAGTATGTGCCTTATAGATGAGATTCATAGTTGAGATAACTTTTTAGTATTGTGTCTTGATTTTGAATGTATCTCAACTAATCTCCCATGCTTACATCAATAGATTATAGTTTTTCTCTGCTGTAGAGTAGACTTTCACTTTGCATAAAAATATACATTGGAGTGCTTTTAGTGATGTTCTTGCAATTGCATGTGTTAATTCCCCCCATAGATCATTAGAAAAACAAACAAAAGAAAAAATAAATCAAGTAATAAAAAGTTTTTGTGTTGATATACAGTACTTTCAAGAAAGGGTGGCAGTAATTCATGCTCTTCTTTGTGTTTTTTGTGTAAAACCAAGTACACCTATGAAATTACTTGACTTGTACCATTAGTTCCCCAAAAATACTGTATGGGTATTGTAATGTGTGTCATACTGGCCCATTACTGTGGAGTCTTCATTGCCATTTACCTCTGTCACTAGTCAGAGATAGATAGATAGACAGAGAGAGAAACTTTTTCTATGCAGTAACATGTCAAGTCCCACCATTGGCATTCATATCAACAGACAGTTGCCACCGCTAGGCAGTTCTCAGACCTATCCAGCTGTCAATCAGAGAGAGAGAGAGAGAGAGAGAGAGAGAGAGAGAGAGAGAGAGAGAAAGTTTCAGGTGTTCAGGTTTACTTTGGAGTTAGTTCCATTATCACCTTGGCCAGTGATGGCTGATTTCCACCTACTTGCAGAGAGAACAAGCGAGAGAAAGAAGGAATGAAAGGGACAGTGAGTGAGCACAAGTGAACAAGATAAAGAGAGAGAGAGAGAGGGAAAAGGAAGGAAAGAATGAGGGAGAGCTTGTTTTCTGCAGCCAGAACTGGTCTTGTCCTCTCTTGTGAGTTGTCCAAATCCATTATCTTCTACTGGCAGCAAGGCAGCCCACAGGACACACACACACACACACACACACACACACACACACACACACACACACACACACACACACACACATATGTACAGACACACACACTGAGTTCTCCATGGCAACATTCCCTGGTAGATTTTGTCAGTGTAATGGCCTGGACTAGAGCATACCTGTAAAGCAGTGTTATGCTTATTGTAGGCACCATGCAGTTGTAACATAACATTGTCAAATGTATACGCACAGATATTAAGCATAAGCAAAATCTGCCTATAGGCAGTGTCAACAGAACCAGAATCTGTGAAAATAACCAAGAGTTGGACTCAGTTGGAGGACTTCCATGGCCTAAACATGTAAAAATGTAATTCCTTCCTGTTTTGTTAATGTTTATTTTCTGCTATACTGAATTCCTGGAAATGTTGATAGATGTTGTATGATAGATTCCCTGGCTTCTCCAGGGAATCTATCATACTCCCTGACTTTCCCTTCTGGAATACACCTCTCAAAATTTCCTCATACTCTTGAAATTCGATGAACAGTGGGACCCTGCTTTCTCTTACCCTCACAAATCCTGCACAGGAATCCATTGCTTGAGACACAATGCTTTGAAGCAAAAAACAAAACCTAGACCTGATCATTTTGAATTTTTAGGCATTTGTCCAGTGCTCAGATTGGTGATCCTAATAAAGAAACAACAAGACGAGATGAGACGATGCTAAGGACGACGAAAAGGATAATGGGCTGCAGTCGTTTTTTGGTATTGCTTCGTTGTCTTTCCATCTCTGATGTCAAGCAATGCTAGACCCTAAGAGACATACCATCTCTCACCTTGGGCCTCCAGGCTTATTGAAACATTATTACATCTCTCGTGGGGGGGGGGGGGGGGGGCTATCAGTCTCTCAAACCATATTTTAAGAGACCTGGTGTTAGAACAATTGCTGTCAGGGCAAAACATCTTGCCAGTAATGGCAAAAGCGCTGGAATTATCGCATGGCTTCTATTACGATATCCGTTACGATATCGGCTCGCCTTATCTAGACGGAAAAGAGATTTCGCTGTCATTTCACAAGGGCGTCAGCGCACTAATGCTCAGAAGCTAAGTGGAAAAGGTTTAAATATGAGCTCTCCCTGCGTGATGGACTTTGATAAAGTGAGTAGAGTCGTCCGGTGCTTCTGGGACAGAAACGGTGTGCCTTGCAGTCCAAAGGCGCTGTAAACGTATACAAGTGCAACGCAGGCAGTTTCAAAGCATCACCATTTGTCATGGGGTTAGGCTACGGTGGTGCTGGGTTGGTGTGGCATGGAGGGTGTGTGCGGTGGAAAAGAACTGGGAAGAGCCAGCATATCGTCACTCTTGGGTGAAGACCTCCAAACTCCAATTTTGGTGATTTTCATGTTTTAACTTCAACCAAAGGACTCCATGCTTCTCTATGGTTCGAGACAATTATACCACCTTTGAGTTTCACTACGAAACCAAACCGCTTCATTTTATCCCTGAAATGTCCTTTATTTTTCCATTACATAAACATTAATTATCCATTAAAAATAACAGCGTTAAAAAATTTAGGTTAGTATCATGGGTTTATACAGGATTTATTCATGGGTTGGTTTGTAGAAACACTAGTTATTAAGGGATTTTTAATGTCTTTTATGCATGGTTTACAGGGTTATTAATGAGTTATTAATGGAAAGTTCCCGTCTACCTGAATTTTACATTAAATTAAAAAGTAAGGAGTCAAGATTAAGGGAGTGTTTAAGGAGGTTTTGATGGGATCTCCTCCATTAATAACTCCCTTAATTAATTTTATGGGGATTTTGCATGAATTAAGGGGTGAATGAATGTAAATTAATGAAAATGCAAGGTTATTTTAAGGGATTACTGTTTCATAAAGTTTATGAAACCTTTTCTAGGTTAACACACTAGTTAGCCACAAGTTAAGGGTTAGGGTTTAACCCTAGAGTTTTGCAATTTTGCCCATATATGGGTGAAAACCTTGTATCTCCAACATGTAAACTTTTCAGGAACTAAGAAAAACAGGTTTGCTTTTATCTTGGCGATCATGCATGTTTGAGTTTATTTAAGTCTTGAATTTTGGTGTTACACTTGTTCAAACTGAAGGGTTTAATAAACATAAAGAAAGTGATTTACTTAACCACAATTGAGCAACAGGACTAGTTTTTTTTTATATATATTGTCAGAATCTGCTTATTATCTGTTTATGTGCTAGAAGTGTGATTTTGAGACCTGTTCCTCCATACAATGGCAGTGAATGGAGAAAGCAAAGCAATTCTCCAGTCTCCTCTACCGGAGCAACAGATAACAGAGGCCGATTTTGGGGTTTTTATCATGGAGGAAGATACACAACCCAAGGTACCAACATCACTTCAACTAAGCTATAACTTCTCAAGCTACAACTCAGAGGTTTTTGGAGTACAGACTAAAGACAAGACAGTTTACAGTGTCACAGTAACCTACATTTGGAAACAAATCTGCCTTAAGACTATTCACTTTTACTTATAACATTACTGAATGGATCTACAGTCACACCACAACAAGCTTTTTCAGGTATCTCTCTTTGTCTAGCCTGGTTGTTATTTAGACATTATTGGCACACAGCCAAATATCCAATGGACCTCCATAATGGAGGCTTGTGCATTCACTAGCAAAACCTGAAAAAAAAAAAACATGGTAAAAAAACAAAACAAAGTGGTAATGTGTGTGTATGCCTGCAATTACTGTGGTACTGTGGTAATGTATGTTATAGCTCAGTGTTGAGTGCATGTGTGTGTCTGGTGTGTGTTTAGTGTGGTTAGTGTAATAAGTGCAGAGATGTTGGCCGCAGTTGCTGTGTTTATATGTCACACCTAGCGGGCTGTGTGGCTGGTAGCTCTAATCGGTGTTGACTCAGGCACTGGCCAGGTCACCCATCCCACAGACATGGGCCTCGGCCAGGACCCCTCGGCTCAATGGGCAAAACCACAGTGCAGTGCGTAAGGAAGCATAAAAATAGTACACACACACACACACACACACACACACACATAGTGCATGCTCACACTCATTACAAACCTACTTTAAAACACATTCACCAAGCCACACATTTTCAAACAGAGAATCTGCTAAATTAAATGTGATCCAAACACTTGTTAATCAACATCCATGCTCTCTCTGTCTCCGCCTCTTATTCTCTTGTCTTTTTCACTGTCACTCTGTCTCTGTCTGACACACACACGCACACTCACACACACACACACACACACACACACTGATTAACCTCTGTTTCAAGCAGGGGGTAGGGATTGGCAAGTGACTTCCAAATGCGGAAATCAAGCAGCCGGACGCGGCTGCTTGATTACGCCATACGCGTAATCAAGCCGTACGCCGTACTGCAGTTCTGCCCAAAAATATTTTTTTCAGTTCATTTTCAATGGTGGAGACACCCTCTCCCCTGGCTATATGAGCTACTGCCATGCACCATATTGACTTTGTAAAATTTCTTTGTCATACATAGACTCCCAGACCAGTGATCTTTTCTTTTGAAATTTTGAAAGAGCAAAAAGATTTACGATTGCTGTTGACCGTTACTGCCACACGGTGGTGCCAAAGCAAATGCATGCACATCACACACATTGGGGTAGGAGATACAAACTTTGGCCTAACACCCCGATGTTTGTTTGGAGCCACCAATGTAGTACTGTCCAATTTGTGAACCAAATGAGGATGGTTTCCCCGTAAGCCGGTTCCTCTCAACGTTTCTTCCTGCTAAGAGCTAGCGAGTTTTTCCACGACGCTGCTCATGCTTGCTCTTGGGGATTTGGGGCCAGCATTTTATTTGTACAACAAATAAACTTGACTTTGACTTGCCTATATGAGATTAAAAAGTATTTAACTCTAACTTTAGTGAAAAAAAGGTGCTGTACTATAGGGACCAGATGGGCCCCGTTTTCCGTGGACAGTCCCTGGGTTTGGTGCTTCGTCATCGGCTGGCACTTTCCCTTGATTCCCCCTCTCTTGACCGCAGTATTTTTGCCAGTGGTCTTTATCAGCAATTTTATCCTGACTGTCTGGATGAGATTAATATTGCAGGACAACGTTTGTAATGTAATCCAGTACAGTATGATTTTAATGCAGTCTGGACGGCATATACAGTATGTGTTACTTTATTTCTCCTATAAATGACAGAGGGGCGTATCATTTGTCAGATTCCAGAATATGCCTGCAAAGTATTTGTAATTTGTGAATAACATAGTATTAATACTGACAGTACTAGAACTGACAGGATGTGGGAAGTTTGCTGAAAAACTGTTTATTAACGTTGATCTGCATGGGATTGAATTCACTGATTCACTCTGGGTTAGCAGCTCTTTAAAGCTTAATTCAACCAATGTTTTCAACCTGGGCCTTATTTTCCGTGTTTTTACCATTGTGACGATTGATTGTATTCACTTACTTCACTGTAGAGCCTCGTGTACTTGTAGCTCAGTTTGCCCGGAGTGCCGCTCTCAAATACACACTCAAGGACCAAAGCAATCTCCAACTGTAACCCTAAACCAAAAAATTAACCCATCTTTTCAACACAATTACAATTCATTGCAGGTTTTAAAATCCCCCACACCACACCAGAATTGTGGCTAATATCCGATTCTTAATAAAAGGCCAGTATCATTTACATTTTAGATTTGGTTGCCATGCGTATCCAGACGGACTTACAGTGAGTGAGCAGGTAGGGGTTTAGTGTCTTGCTTAAGGACACTTGAATGGGACACATGGCTGTTGATAGATACTCACAGGCTTTTTTCAGGAACTGAACTGACCTCTGATCTGCCGGTTACGGCACTGCTCCACTATAGCCATCATAGGGCATTA